>NC_134865.1:30427500-30727500 GCF_049852395.1 Peromyscus maniculatus bairdii
GTCCCGCCTACACCTCCTGCCTAGGTGGCTGTTCAGCTCTTTATTAAACCAATCACAGCAATACATCTTCACACAGTGTACAAATATTCCCATAACAACCATCTCTAGAAAAAAATAGAAATATGAATTACATCTCAATAAAGCTGTATTTTATTATAATCACAAGGGAGAAATGAGAGTCTCCACTGTTACCCACGGTTGAGATACATTTATCTACACCTACACTCACAAGTCGCTTCTGTCACTTAAGAAGTGCAGAGAACTTCTGAGACCACCTGGTCTAGACTTGCCAGAGGATTTGCCGACTTAGCACTGAAGATCTTGGAACAGGCCACCCAGCCTTAGTTTCTGACAGATGGAGCAGGTGTCTTACCTTCTACAGAGAGCTAGTGACATGTGACACAGACAGCAAAGCCTATTCTTAAATTTTTGGTTGTGAGCTTAACCTTTAATGGCTGAGCCATCTCTCCAACCCCGCAAAGCTTATTCTTTACTGCTCCCAGTTACATCTTTCAGCATTGTGTGTGTTTTCCAGACAAGGTCTCAGTGGAGGTTGGTGTTGTCAGCTTGACAGAATGTAGAGTCACCTGGAGACAAGCCTCGGGGCACACCTCTGAGGGGTTATCTAACTTCCATTAGCTCTTGGGATGTCTGTGGAGGATTATTTCCTGGAGATTAATTGCTATGGGAAGACCTAAGTTAACTGTGGCCAGGACCATTCCCTGGGCAGGATCCTAGACTGTTTAAAAGAGAAAGAGAGCTGAGTGCCAGCATTCCCTGCTCGATTGTGGACCCACTGTGAGCAGCTGCTTCTTAGCCATGATGGACTGTGAGCCAGAATAAGCCCGTTCTTCCATGGCTCTTTCGTCATTGCATTCTTGTAGCTGGAGTTTTTCTCTCCAGGTCCTGCCAGGCCCCTACAGTCCCGTAGCCCACTTATAAAATAAACATACAGATGCTTATGTTATTTAAACTGCTTGGCCATTGGCTCAGGCCTACCACTGTCTAGCTTTTACTCTTATACTCAGCCCATTTCTGTTAATCTATATGTCACCACGTGTTCTGTGGCTTTAACTGCTGCCTTTACATTATGCTCCCTGGACGGCAGGCTGGTGTCTCCTCCTCTTCACCTTCCTGTTCTCTCAATTCTCCTCTCTGCTAGTCCCGCCTATATTTCCTGCCTGGCTACTGGCCAATCAGTGTTTTATTTATCAATCAATCATCCACAGCACATTCTATTGAAGCAACAGGAAAAAGAAACTAAGACAGTCCCCCAACTTTAGTTCAAGTTGGCCCGAAACTCGTGAAAGAGCCCAGGCTGGCTTTAAACTCTTGGCTATCCTCCTGCCTTGGCTTCCCGAGTGCTGGAATGATACACCTGAGCTACCATGCCTGACTTCTTTGGAACCCTTTAGAATGAAAATTATGATGTGTGATGCAGTTTTAGGAAGAAAGGCTTTGAAATTATCATTATTAAAAATGAAACAAAACAAACAGAACCACTCTGTGGACTTTATCAGTCTTGCTTTGTTAAGTATATTTTAAGTGTTTTCAAAGATTATATAAAATCATCTAAGAACATAGCAGTTTTCATTCACAGAAACTTTCAACTTACTAGATTATCTTGTGGTTAGCTTTACATGCTTTTGGTCTCCAAAAACCTCTCAGAATAAAAACTTTCCAACTAGCCACACATATTTTTGAACTGTTTTTTTTTTCAAATGGTGTTATATGAAATTCATTAATTTAAGATACACTTTCTAAACTAAAACTGAATCTACCACGTGACCCACCTACATACAGCACTCCTGAGAATTTACTTCAAGGACTCCAAGATAACAAATCACAGAAATATTTGCATAGCAGTATTAACCACAGCACCATTCACAATAGTTATTATGGAAACAACCTAAGTGTCCCGGGGAAGGATAGAGACAATTTGCTATATAAACACAATGGAAACTTTTGCAGCTGCACAAAGGAATGGAATTAGGACATTTGTAGGACATGATGCAACTAGAGATACGAAGTGAATTTAGCTAGGTTCAGAGTGACAGACATGGTCTGCTCTCTGTGTGATTCCTAGATTTTATGGGGCCATATAAAGTCATGAAGGTGTGTATGATGCGGAAGCAAAGCTTCCTGGGGGAAGGAAGAGGATGGGAGGAGTGGGGGAGGGGAGGGGAAGGCAGAGGGGGTGGTCTTGAACATGCTGAACAGAAGTACACACTAGTGTGAAAATGTCCCTGTGTACAATGAAACCCTCTAAAATGTGCTTCTAATGCTTGGCTTTCTGATATTTTAAGGAAAAGCAATATAGTGTTTCTGGTTCATCCTGGTCAATGATTTGTTTTTTCCTGAATATGAATCCTTGGGATTTCAATTCCATACCTCATTGATCTATGATAGAGTATAAACCTATATAATTTTTTTCTTGCTAAAATGTTTCCACACCTTCTTTGGGCAAAATTATCTAAGTGAAATTAAAAATGAGCGATTATGAGAGAAATGTAAACATTGTGGATGGTTTATGAAAAATTCATACCTCCAGGTCTTTTAATTGCTAGAATCAGAGTATTTAAAATAACATGACGGTTTGTAGAATGTTTTTTATTTAGACAAACCCTAAATTGTGGTGGAAGAATGTGTGTATGTGTGTGTGGTTGTCACTTCTGACAGCTTTTATTTATTTATTATTTTTTACTTATGTGAATTGGTGTTTTGCCTGCATGCATGTCTGGATGAGGGTGTTGAGTACCCTGGAATGAGAGTTATAGACAGTTATGAGCTTCTGATTGCTTTTTAATTCCCCAATCAATTTCTACACATGAAATATCTAACAAAGTGCTATTTTGTTTTCAAAACACTAGTCCACCTTTGGACATTAGCAAGCAAAATATCCGTGGTTATTCGCAATATTCAGAAAGCTGTCCTGTGTTAATGAGGATGCTTGATTTTTGCAGCCCTTTTTAGGGCAGCGGCTACAAGTGGCTGAGCATCACCGGCAGGCTTCTGTTCCCCAGTATGAGACAGGCTGTTTACTGAAAGAGCGGATTTGGAGACAGGAGACAGGAGAGCGGTTGGTCACAGGTTAACAGGAGGCTCCAGTAGACTCCCGGTGTTCCTATCTTCTGTTTTGTGTGAGTGTGTGTGAATGTGTACGTGTTAGCAGCGGCTGACAGCGCCTTCCTGTCGGCTGGGACGGAACTCCGGGGTGGTGCAGCTTTGGAGGTTCCGAAATCTAAGAGCCACTTTCCTTTCCCAGTGCTTTCCGCTGAGTCAGTCCAGCCCCGTGCCCCGCAGGACCTGGAGGCCTTTGTTTTCAGATTACTTGACTAGCTACAAACGCCACACCCTTGTACTACAGAAACAGAACACTGTGTCCTTCCAGGAGGTCTGTACTTTGACCACAGCCCTGGGATTTCAAAGCTGCCGCAGGAGGCTTGTCTGCTGTGATCTAACGCGTTGTGCACAGTGAGTGTCCCGTTATAAAGCAGTTTTACAGTTGCGTGCTGGTAGACTCCCACACTAGTGACACTCTCCCTTTAGCAAGGCTCATAGTCGCCATTAGGAAAGGCCATCACTCTACACAGACAGCTATAAGGAAAGAAGCAGTGTCTTCAGGAGAGCTGAAGTTGGAGACTGGGGTGTAGTTGGCACCCAGAGTCTTAGCTTCCTAGGGTGGGGGCAGTCACAGTCATGAGAGCTAAGCTTCCTCTTCTCTTCTGGATGCTGCCAGTCAGTTCACAGCAGCTGAGGAGAGGAACCGTTAAGGGTGCTCCTCTAGAATTTAGAATAACGTGGGAAAGGGATGGGAGGGTTTAAAGAATGGGAGACATAAGTGCCATTGCTTCCCGATTTACTATGCTTGGAATGGTTATTTGCTGTATCTAAATCCTCTTCAAAGACAACCTCAGCAATGTCCAATATGACACTTTCCTGGAGTGGTATAAAATGGGATCTCTCTCCACCAAAAGTGCAAAGCCAGTGAGAACAGCTAAATATATGTGTCTGTGTATCACTATGTGCACATGTGAGTGCAGGTGTCCACAAAGTCCAGAAGAAGGCATCTAGATCTCCTGGAGCTGGAGTCACAGGCAGTCAAGAGCCCCCACCCCCACCACCCGTGTGGGTGCTAGGACCCCGTAGGTCCTCTTCAAGAGCAGGGCACACTGTAACCACGGAGCCACCTCTCCAGCCTTGGAGCCGATGAGCTGAAAGAAGAGCATGCATCCTAAAAGCATTGTCCATGACCCTCAGGATCATGCATAGGTCATCTTCACGGTACCTTTCAGGGTTCTCCTGCGTGTGCACCACTGGCTGTAGGAAGCTCAGTAGAGAATGGTTTCCCATCTTTATCAACTGGCTTCTTTGATATGTTAATCTACTCTGCTGCCATGACATCTTAATCAAGGCAAGTGATGGACACTTTCTTTGTATGTTTTCCCAAAGCATCCTAGCTGAAATGAAGAGAAAAAGGCATCGGAGATAATGTTGAGTCTCAGGAAAGGGCAGCAGCTCTCTGGCCTTTAAGCACAGGAACTTGGCCTTCAAGAAGACTGCCTGGCTTAGCATCCATCATGTTCTCACATCTAGGTCAATCTGACCAAATGCAGGCATTATAATGCATGCATTCTGCCACTGAACTGCACTTCCGGACCCCTTTGTTTTCATTGCAAAATCCAAACAACACTTAAATCTTTTATAATTTATGTACACTTAAATTTTTGTCTTTATTTCAGATGAAACTTTTCCAGCCCCAAATTAATACAAATATTCACTTAACAAGACCTTAAACGATACAAATCATTTCTGAACCTCAAACTCTGGAGACCAAAGGATCTCAGAAATAAAAGATGATGAAGTAAGTAATGCAGTTTTCACCTCAAAGGGACTAAGAGACAGTTCATTCTGGAACCAAATATGAGCGGCCCTGGCTCGGGAACACAGATTCAGGTCGCCCCAATTAGGTAATTGTTCCAATGAGGTAACAATTTCATGAGGTTTTTATAGTAACAGAAGAAAGTCATAAATCAAAATGCTTTCCAATGCACTGGTTTGTGCAGCAGATAGATGGGTTGCAGCAAAGCAAGGAAGCCTCTGCTGTGGGTGTGCTGGCTAGTCTTATGTCAACTTGACAAGATAAAGTCATCCGAGAGGGAGGAACCTCAACTAAGTAGATGCCTCCATTAGCTAGAGCTGTATGAAAGCCTTAATCAGCAATTGATGGGGGGAGGGAGAGTCCTGGCCCATTATGGGTGGAACCATCTCTGGGCTGGTGGTCCTGGGTTCTATCAGAAACCAGGCTGAGCAAGCCATAGGGAGCAAGCTAGTAAGCAGCTCCCCTCCATGGCCTCTGCATCAGTTCCTGCCTCCAGGTTCCAGCCCTGTTTGAATTCCTGTCCTGACTTCCTTCAGTGATGAGCAGTGATAGGGAAGTATAAACCAAATAATCCCTTTCCTCCCCAACTTGCTTTTGGACAGGGTGTTTCTTCGTGGCAGTAGTAACCCCAACCAAGACACATAGGTCTCAAATGCTGTCTGCTGGCACTATTAGCTTATGGGTCGGTAGAAGCTGGAGAGCCGCTCATATGCTACAAGAGAATTGGCTTCACAATCACAAGGATGTTATGTCACGCACAGCTGGGTACTAAATGACTGTTTAGGAGTTAAGACAGCCCAAGGTAATCCGGCTGTGGGCTTGCAACATTCTGTCATAACTGTAATGACCCCTCTGCAGTCATTACAGTTACGATCTGTCAATCAGCCTTTGTAGACGGTTACATGCAGCTGTGGCATTCGGGAGCTTCACATCCCTGGAAGGTTTGTTTCTCTTCCCTCTCACTGTGTAGCACAGATGTGAGCTATCATGCCCACTTCAGAAATAACAGATTTAATGAGCCAAAACAGATGCAGCCAAAAGGAAATGACTGACTCTGGATGTCTTCAGCCACCAGACACAAGGCCAGGCAGCAGGTGGGGAAGCGTCCTCCAGAGCTAAGCTGAAGTACTGGATAGTGAAATTTGGAGAAGGAACGGGGAGGGAGGCTCTGAGAGGGGTGGGTGGCTTGTGGCCGCAGCAGCCCTGGTCCCTGGACTAGTTGGGAGGCAAACTTGACCATGTGTCATGTCCCGGATCTCCACGGCATATGGGTTAAAGTTGAACAAGCTTTGGAGAATGGACAATAATAATCTTTTGGTTTTTAGCTAGTAGCTTACTATTTTCCTATCCCCACCCTCATCCCTGCCCTTCCATCCTATGTCCCTTCGTGATTAAACTAAGCATGCCTCACGGTGTTTGCCTTATAAGTTGCAGAAAGTCTTCGTTAAACTCCATGTCCTGCTGTGTTGAGTCCGATGACTTGATCCCTTTCTCCTCATTTCTCTTGTGCCTCATTGCTGTGGGAACTGTGGGAACTCTCCTTCTAGTCAGTGGCCAGTGGCACTGCACCTTGGACTCTGGATTCATCCCCATCTACTCTCTTCCTGCCACTTATCTGGATTGATGATTTTTTTTTAAAAACTCATAATTCTTTACTGATTTTTTGGGGGAATTTCACATCATGCATCCCAATCCTCCTCAGATCAGACCCTCCATATCTGCCCCTCACCCCTGCAGCATGTCCCCCAAATATAAAAAACAACAAACAAAAAACCCACCTCATTCCTCCATCTTTCCAATACCTCTTCACTCATCCTAGTAGCCCCACTGGGATCCTCAGTGGGAGTGTCATGCAGTTTGCCTTTTTGTCCAGTCAGCCCCACCCACACATGTTCAATGCAATGAGTCCTTGGTCTGGTTCAGGGCGGCACACCACCATCACTGGACCCTCACTGAAACTCCTCTAGGATGTCCTGTTTTTGCCTGAGTTATGAAGATCCTGCAGTTATCCTTTCCCCAGGACCAGTCCCGTCACACACTCCAGGAGGTCATAGAAGGAGTAGATGTTAGAGGTGGGCCAACCCACGGTCCAGGATGCAGATCTGGGTGGAGCTGGGCTGGTCAGTCCAGGCCATTGGAACTGCCACCCCATCAGGTGACGGGCAGAGCCAGCTCTCCTAGGCCCATGCCATCAAGGGCTAGATCTCCCATGCCTGTGTGAGGGGTGGGGCCATCTCTCCAGAGTTGGGGGGCTGAGTTGGGTAGCTCTCCCATGGGGAGTGGGGACAGCTCTCCTGCTGCAGTGTCCAGCGAGGGGCAGTGACAGCTATCCCAGGGCCAGTGAGGGTCAGGGCTGACTCAGCATGGCCTGTGGTGGCATTGTGTTCCCCCAAAATATTGTGTACTCTAATAAATTTATCTGGGGTCAGAGAACAGACAGCCACTAGATACAAAGGCTAGAAAATGGTGGCACTCACACCTTTAATCCTAGCATTCCAGAGATAGAAATCCCTCTGGATCTCTGTGAGTTCAAGGCCACATTGGAAATAGCCAAGCATGGTGACACACGCCTTTAATCCCAGAAAGTGGTGGTAGAAAGCAGAAATATATATATATAAGGCATGAGGACCAGAAACTAGAAGATTTTGGCTGGTTAAGCATTCAGGCTTTTGAGCAGTAATTCAGCTGAGACGCATTCCGGATGAGGACTCAGAGGCCTCCAGTCTGAGGAGACAAGACCAGCTGAGGATCCGGCGAGGTGAGATAGCTGTGGCTTGTTCTGTCTCTCTGATCTACCAGCATGGACCCCAATAACTCGCCTCAGGTTTGATTTTATTAATAAGAACTTTTAAGAATCCTGCTACAATGGCCCTTGGATTTCAACATGAATGTGGTAACACGGGCCATGGACATCATCACAGACCCCAGCTGCAGCAGGACCATGAACCCAGACATGGGCCTCAGCAGCAGCTCTGGCCTGGACCACAGCCACATGACAGTGCAGGCCATTCAGATTGGAGTGGCCTGGGCCCTGCGACACCATCATGGCCACAGGATGCTGCCTAGACCCCGGGCATCGGAGTAGCATTTGGTGGCACCATGGGCCATGGACATCAACACAGACCCTGGCTGTGGTAGGACCACCAACCAACCCAGCCATGATGCCTGGCAGCAGCCTAGGCTTGGATTGGCCTGGTGATTTAAAGCCAGCTCTCGAATGTCTATATTCATTCAGTCCTGACAACTCCCTTAGTGCCAGATACTTAGCACACATCCTCTGTACTGTGGATTAAATGTAAAAGGACTTTAAAATTCTCCCAGCTGTTTCTTTACCAGTCTTCTTCACTTTGCATAAGCAAACATTGAAAACAATCACGTGATTTCTTGTTTCTCTTGTTTGCATACCTTTCCACATCTCTCTCTCTCTCTCTCTCTCTCTCTCTCTCTCTCTCTCTCTCTCTTTTTTTTTGTTTGTTTTTTGGAACAGGGTTTCTCTGTGTAACCATCTTGGAACTTGCTGTGTAGACCAGGCTGGCCTTGAACTCACAGAGATCCCCTGTCTCTGCCTCTGAGTGCTGGGATTAAAGGCATGTGCCACTACCACCACTGCACCCACTCACCCCTGTGGTGACATTTGTAATCTAAGAAATCACGCTCCTCAGATCTTCAGGCAAGCTTTATTTCTTAGATTACAAATATCACCACACACCCCCGTCCTTGCTTTTCTATAGTTTACTTCCCAGAAAGCTTAAAGCTCTCCTTCTACAATCAGGCCCGGGTCTGGAGATGTTGGGGGGAGATTTTGGGAGAAGGTGATTGTGTGGCAGGAAGTCCGGCATGGGGAGAGGCACCGGGACTAACTGATGGAAGAGGACGGTTGGCAGAACTGAAAACCCCTCTCCACCAGGCCTACATGTGAGGGGCAGAGCATGCAAGGGAGAAAAACTCCAGTCTCTAAGCTTGAGACAGCAGCTAGCTCCCAGAAAAGATCACTTTGCAGGCCAGCATGGCCTTGATTCCTCCCTCCAAGTTCCACCCACTCTGGAGAGTTCGCTTTCACTTTTTCTTAATATCTAAGTTTGCTCTGCTCACCTGCCTTCCCGTATTCTTTTTGTGTGGGGGGGTGGTGGTGGTGGTGGTGGTGGTGGTGGTATGGAACAAAGAACATGGATACCACTGGCTTGGGGTGGCCCTGTTGACCAGAGATGGGTTACCCAGCATCCTAACTCTCTGGCTTGAGCTCACCAAGTGCCCAGCTGCCCTCCATGAATCCCCATCACAGAGAAGGTATGTGCCATGTGAATGCCCCACAAACGCTCATCAATTAGAGCTTCGGGCCTTTCCCAGTTCTCTGGCCTGAGTGTTCTCGGTCTTAACAAACGTCTTTATTTCTCTCACTATCCGTGTGTGCCCGGTCCAATTCTTCGTTCTGAGACACAAGAACCTGGAAATCCCAGGGGGTACCCTGACCATAACAGTTGATAGCATACGAGGAATGCACATGTCCTAATAACATTTAGTGCACAGTTTTAGGAAGCTTTCAAAAGTCTTAGATCCCTGAGCCTGGCTGGAACACTGGCGAGGAATTAGGGAGGATCCTGCTTTTGCCAGCCGTGATGATGGACAGCTGTTTGTTTCTTCCACTACTTCTTTACTTTGTTTCTTATTCAGGAAAAAAAATAAGTTGCATAAGGAGAGCTGGTTCATACACTATAGCTTCTCCTTAAAGAGCTAGCACATTCGTGCTCGAACAGGAGAGCCTGTCTGTCATCTAGAATTACTCAATCTACTTTCTTACCACTTTAGTCTCTCAATGAAGCAATGTTCAAATGGAAAACTATGTTTTGGGGGCTTTTTTGTCCCCTTGGGCTGGGGCTTCCTGTCCAGTAATGTGGCTATTTCCATGTAGTAATTATATATTTGTTATGGAAACTCCCTTTTGAACCATTACTAAGAAAACTGTGCAATGCCCCCCACCCCCATCTTTTAACAAATACATCGTACCAACGATACAGGATCTGAAACTTTATCTGTGGTCTTGTCACCAACAGAGAGGAGTTGAGGTGAAGCAATGTTTTGGTGGCCTGTTGCTACTAAACATTGCTCTGGCCACTCGTGCGTGCATGCGTGCGTGCGTGCATGCATGCACATATGTGGAGACCAGAGGCTGACATCAGATGCCTTCCATGATCACTCTCCATCTTATTTTTTGAGACAGCGCCTGTCACTCAACCTGAAGCTCATCAGTTTGGCTAGACTAGCTGACTAATGAGCTGCCGGGATCCTCCTGTTTCTGCTCATCATGTGCCCTGCGGGGAGGGTCTGAGGATACAGATGTGTGCCACCATGTCTGACCTTTATGTGGGCATCCAAACTCACAACCTTGTGCTTGCATGGCAAACACTTTTGTCCCCCAGCCTTTACCTTTGTCCTGTCACTCTTCATGGATTCATTTTTGTTTGTTTGAAAAGGGAGTTCTTCACATGATAAATTGCTTTGAGCCCTCAAACTGTCATAATCTGAAAGATGACACTGCTACAATTTCCTTACATTTCCTCTTTATCTAATCCGAAGCATACATCAAAACTGAGTCCTTGGTATGGAAATACAAGAGAACATCAAAGCTGGAGAATTTATTTTAGAAGCTGCTTCATAAAATATTATTTGCCTCAAATAAAACTCATCATCATAAATGAGATTGCCTCTGGTGGAATAATAATATGGGTGCAATTTGGACAGAGGGCCCTGGTCCACCGTCTTCCTGGTTTTATGAGCTATCCTGTTGCTGAGAACAATGGGGGAAGAGCAGAGACCTGTAAACTCTTTCCAGAATGCCACTGCTATGCTGTTTCAGCCATAGACCACCCCTCTATTTATGGTAACAGTCTCACGTCCCAGCTATCTTTACAACCTGGCTTCCTGGACGGTCCACAGGCAATCAAACTCCAAGACCGAGACTTCCGGCTCGGTTCTGTCCACTCTCCTCTGACTGCCTCTCCTTGCTGTTCTATTGCCCAATGCAGAAAGCCGTCCCTGCTGCCTCCTTCCCAAGCCTGATGCAAGCCAGTCAGCTCTTACGGCTTTAGGGCTTCCTCATCTCTCTGACCTGATGCTGACTGCGTTCTTACTTGACCTGCCTGAGAGCATTCTCTTCCCCTTGTGCTATGTCTTCTCTAACCGTGCTGCTAGATTTCTTTCCTACCCAAAGTTGCCCTGGTGATGCTGCCTTTAAAACAGCTAAATACTTTGGGATGGAGTCCTACCTTCTGTCTTCCTCCCCAAGACTCCTGTCTCCCACACAGGAACCCAGAGCTTCAGAAGTTCCCTGCTATTCCCTCCCTCCCTCCCTCTGCCCCTTCCTCTCCTCCCTCCATCCCTCCTTACCTTCCCTCCCCTCCCTCCTTCCTGTCACTACCCACATAGACTATTGGGCTGGAAATACCCTCTTCACCCTGCATGAACCAAGCATGTCTCCTTTAAGGCTTGGCTAGTACATGGCCTTTCCCAATACTCCTGCCTCCTCCTCCCCCTCCTTTCTGAGGCACGCACCCCTCCCTTGTTTCCTGGGTGTCTAATACATGGCTTCCATGCAAAGGAGAGTGTGGCCTCTACAGCTGACTCACTGGAATCATCGACTTGGGCTTGAGTTATGTCTTCATCATTTACTGAATTCATATTCATTCTATGTTCAGAAATACTAATCTCAATAAGCCTCTATTTTAAAAAATCTACACTAGAGATAGTATTTATCACTTGACATTTTTTTTTCTAATTGCTGTTTGTCTTTTTGAGACAGTACCTCACTGTATAACCCTGCTGGCCTTGGACTTTGGATCTTCCTGTGTGGGTTTTCAGCATGCTGAGATTATAGTTCGTGCCACAAAACCTCCCCTCACTCTATGTAAGTAAATATGAGTCTATAAAAATTTTAATCAGAGCAAAATAAGTGTCAGCATTTGATTTCTTCTTCTCCTCATCCCTCTCCTCCTCCTCCTTCTCCTCCTGCTTCCTTTTTGGTTTTGGTTTTTCAAGACAGAATTTCTCTATATAGCCCTGGCTGTCCTGGAACTGACTCTAATAGACCGGGCTGACCTCGAACTCACAGAGATCCACCTGCCTCTGTCTCCGAGTGCTGGGATTAAAGGTGTGTGCCACCACTACCTGGCTACTCTTTCTTCTTTTTAAAACACTCTTCTCTCTTGATCTTACAGTCACAGTCCACATCAGTTCTTCCTATCATCCTGGCCACACATTTTCAGTACACTGTGCCTGTGTTCTCCATATATTACTGTACCTCAAAGAGCCGCCATGCCTGTCTGAATGCCTCTTCTTAGTGTATCTCCCTACTATTGGGGATCAACCCAGGGCCTTGCATGCTTGAATGCTCCCACTTAGCTTTATCCCCAACCTCTGTTTCTAATGGACCAACTGTAAAGCGTCACTTTTACTTTTCCAGAGGCATGCACAGCAAGACTAGTTATTGTGGGGGAACATGGAGTCACAGGCCTGTGCTTAGCGAATTTCTTCATGTGAGTCTTGGAAACACTACACTTGAAACTTGTGACCGTAGAAAGTTTGCCCTGTCCTGTCCTTCAGGTAGTTCCCATTGCTGAATATTTCCCAGTTTGTATTTTCCTTCCAGACCTCAGTGTTGGACTGCTGTTCACGCAGCCAGAGCCTCCTCTTCTGCTGCTGCTGCCTTTTTTTTTTTTTCTTAAGCATTTTCCCTTTAGAAGCTTCTCAGGCAACATGTCCAAAAGTGAACCTTTAAATTTCCCTGCCAAGTATTTCTTGTCACGAAGGAAGCCACATTTTATTCAAATGCTGAAACCCAGAGTCAGACTTCTCCCTTCACTTCCTCAACTCCACACCAGAACCATCCACCTGCCCCTGCCTGCTTCTGCTTCTCAGGAACTGCATTGTCTGTCCCACTTCTCTTCCAGCGTGAGCATCTGTCTTCTGGTTTCCTGACCAGGCATCTGCCTTACTGGATTAGTCAGGGTTCTCTAGAGTTTAGCTTTTGAAATCAGCGGTCACAACCCCACACGGGGCTGTGAAACTGAATGGCGGTTGTGAGTCTGGCAACAGATGAGCAAAACTCATTCAAAATCTAAGGTGTTTCTGGAAGCTCACTCATCGTGGACTACACTGCAGCCTCGGGTCTGAACACACGGCATGTGTGCTTAACACTGTGAAACTGTAGCAGCACACAATTGTCAAACGAATGTTGCCTGAAGTACAATGCAAATTCAAGACAATCACAGGCTATGAATTGCAGTGCTCCCCCCCCCCAATAATTATTTTTAGTGTTTTTTTTTCTTATAAAAACACAGGGATTAATTACAGAAAGCAAAATCTTTTAATGTTTTTCTCTCAGTCATTCCTTACCATGTAAATATCAAATTAGTATACCTGTAGATTCTGTTGTGCTCAAAGGCTGGATTTTTAAAATTGCTGTTTGAGTTGCTGGCTTGGTTCATGAAAAGCCATCAGATTTTGGCTGGGGTTGGAATAGAATTTGCAGCAATTTCTATAAGGGCCCTAAGCATTTCTGCCATTTTTTTTTTTTTATTACGAGTTTCTGTAAAGTGGTGGTGTCAGCATTGATGATTATAATACAGAAGTACTGTAAGGCATCAAGGGAAAGCTATTTCCTTCTGGTTAAAAGAATGGAATCCACCTGGGTGGAGATAAGCCATTGTCTCTTCCCTTAAGGGAATCTAGTTGGGCTAGTCAATTGCCTGGCTAAGGAACCACCCTCAGGAATGCAGATTCACCCAAAACCATGCTAACGAGCTGGGAGGAATAATTACCCTTCTGTTGAAATGATGTGCTTTCTCTTCCCAGAGCTCTACTCTTTATGTTGTTTACAGAGCTGAACCCATGGAGCTTTGGTCTACCTGTTGGTGGCCTTTCTGAATTACTCAAAAAGGCATAACTTTTACTTTCCTTAATCTCTTTTCTAAGGATGTTTCCCCTAAAACTTTTGGGCTTTGTCTTTTGCTAAAGCTCCCCAACCTCCCCACTTGGCTGGCTGCCGGTCCTAAAGCTGATTTCCACTCCAGGTGACTTCAGATGCTTCACTCTTTCTCTTCTCCATTTTTCTCCTACTCTGGGCAATTGCAGAAGCTATAGCTTGTCTTCTCTGGGACTTTTTTTCTTATAAACAAATAAAATTATTCTCTAGCTTCCTGTTGAGTCCATTCACTTTTTTTTTTTTTTTTTTTTATCAATGAGACTAAAAACTCCAAAAAATGACTCGATTTCCCAGTAACATGTGGCAACTGCCTGGGATGCCTCAAATTCTCAGCAATAATGATACCAAGATATCAATCAACTTTGAAAAACACTGAAAATGCTCATTCTACATCTTGTAATTTCATATATTCAGCCAATATTTAACTCACTATGTAAAAGTAACTAAGCAAAATTGATTTCTTCTCTAATATATGATAAGACCATATGCATGGGGTGACCTATAAAAGCAGATTCTACCCGTTTCCCGCTCTCTCTCCCACACTATTCATTTCTGGTAGGCCTATTCATGTTCTTATACTTTTCCCTCCCTAATAAAACTCTTATAGTGGGTTCTGTTGTACCTTGTGTTCTTTCTTGACAGGTAAATAGTGCCGCAAATAAATAACAGTGAGTTCTGCCTTTATAGACTTGTTTTTCTTTTTATATTGTTTATCACAGTATAATTTCATCTTTTGGTTATTATTTTTATTTTACCTTTCTTCTTTTTGCTTGTTTTTGTTTTTTGAGGCAGGGTCTCATACTGCTGGCTTAGAACTCACTATTCTGGGAATATAGGTCTTTAAGTCACATTCTCCTGGCGCCTGGCACACAGAAGATGCCCGATAGTTGCTGAGAGACAATGAATATGATAATCAAAAGACCATTCTTTGCTTCTCTTTTGTATATTTCTTCTCTCCTGGATCTTTAACCAAAATTGTATTTTATCTAGAATTTCATTTTGGCTATTAGATGTACATTAGTGTTAGGTAAAAATAACCAAACATTGTTCTAAAAATCTTTCAGAAAATGTCTACGTCTGTAAAAATTTCCTTTAAAAGTTTCCAGAGATCTTGCATTTGAAGGCTTTTAAAACTTTTAGTTGTTTTCACTTGTGAAGACAATCTTCGGCATTTTCCTCCTGACTTGCAGCAGGTCACAGATTGTCTGTAGTTACACCTTCACCACTGGCATTGCTTCAGTCACACATTCCCTCTTCAACTCCCCCCAACACACACACACACACACACACACACACGCACACGCACACGCACACGCACACGCACACGCACACGCACACGCACACGCACACGCACGCACGCGCACACACACACACACACACACACTCTGCTGGAACACAAACTCACATAGCCTCCTCTTAATTAATTATGCCTTTTTACAGTAGCTTGGGTCCTGGATCCCAGGACAGCACTCAAGACTTATGGTCCAGGCTAGTGGTTATAAATAGACCACTGCTGTCTACACTGACCAAAAGAGGGTGTTGTGTAGATAAGATCAGAAATGCGGTTGGGTTTGGAGCAGAGTTCTGACAGAACTGCTAAGCTGCCAGGGAGTAGAAAACTTGAGGGCCATAGGTTCAGTCACTCCCCAGTGTCCTACGCTGTAACGGCTGTAACCCTAGAATAACTCAGTTCACACACCCTCTGCGAGTTCCTCTAGCAGCTCTTCTCATGGGATGTAACTGGGAAGCAGTGGTTTTACCTATGGCTCTTTTTTGAGTGTCTAATGTATACTATGAGCTGTCCCAAACCTACTAATTATGCAGTCTTTAAATGAAGAAACTGCGTGTAAGAGTGGTTAGATAATGTGCACAGATTTTCCAGAATAGTAAATTGTGGGGTCTGGTGTCCAGCACAGCCCTTTGTGATTGTTGGGGCTATGAACTCTGTCTTACCCCCCACTACTTAGCTTAAATGTCTGGAGCAATACAGTTCTCTAACGAAGTGGCTGATTTCAGAAATGAGTTTTCATCATTTTTCATATCTGTTATGGTACTCCACACTCCGGAGGTAGCCTCAATATACTCTTTGGTCAACTTTCTCCTTTTTCCTTTGAGGGACATGGGTTTCCTTGAAGACACTGTACCTATTAAATAAATAGTGTTTCCACTAGGAAATGATCTTCCCAGGCGTACAAACAGCTTTTTCTAAAAACAGACTAATTTGCTTTTGTAATCATATCTCATTGCATCCATCTTCCTCCTCTTCTCCTCTTTCTCTGTTCCCCTCCAAGCCTCCTGGATGCCCAGCACCCTCTCTCGGTAATAGCTTGTAACTCTAGCTCTGGGGGATCCAATATCTTCTTCTGGCCTCTATAGGCACTTCTCTCATACACACCCACCCACCCACCCATACACACACAAGTTTAAAAATAAAAATCTTAAAACATTTTTTAAAAAATGAATTTTTAAAAAGTTTTGCAGAGTGTGGTGGTATGGTATGGCGGTCCTATATGCCTTTAATCCTAGCTCTTAGGGAACAGAGGCAGGCAAATCTCTGTGAGTTTGATAGCAACCTGATTTACATAGCAAGTTCCATGCCAGCCAGTTACACAGTGAAACCCTGTCTCAAAATAAAGAGAGAGAGAGAGAGAGAGAGAGAGAGAGAGAGAGAGAGAGAGAGAGAGAACAAAAGTGTTGAATATGGTATACACCAAGGGAAAGCCTTAGCATTTAAAAATTCTACTCAGAAATCCCACGAATAAAAATGTGTTCCTTCGATTTTTCAAGACAGGTTATGCCATTCTTGCCTGGAAGAATTAACACTTCTGGCCACTGTTAGCTTACAGCGAACATTGTAGTCAATGGCTTTCCTTGTACCAATAAGCTGAGACTAGTTTTCCTGAATGAATGTAATAAAAACAAAACAAAACCAAACAAACCTCCCTGGAACAACAAACAAACAAAAGCGCAGATCCTCTCTGTGTAGCCCTGGCTGTCCTGGAACTTGCTCTGTAGACCAGGCTGACCTCAAGAGATCCTCTGCTTCCTGAAGGCTGGGACTAAAGGCACGGGCCATTACTGCCTGGCTATGAATGAATGTATTTTTTAATGTGTGCTGGGGTAGAAAAGAATGAAAGGGAAAAGGAAGGATGCCTGAGGTGGGTATCAAGGTTTTGGTTTCGAGCCCCGAGGAGAGGAACTCCAGAACAAATGCTCTTCTTTTGTAAGAACTGGCATTGCCTGGGAATGGCAGCCTCTGTGCCCCTGGAGAGCAGAGGACATGAAACACCAGGTACAGGGGCTGAGCCTGGGGCTTGGAGACAAGCTTTGTCTTGGCACTGAATGTTGGAAAGAGATATCACATCTTCAGCTCTGTGCGCTAGTTTTCCTGTGGCGGGAACTGTTCCCACTGAGCACAGTTCACATCATTCTAAGTCTTACTAAAGAACCAGCCTGCCTCCATTTTTGGCTTAAAAGCCATCTTATAGTAAAGATAAACGAGGTTCATTCCTGCTTATGATTAAATCTGTTTCTCAAGGATTGGGCTATGCCCCACCTGTTACCTTAACTACAAATGATTCTGTACTGTCTGTTCCAGGAAATGGCACCATGTTTTTGTTTCAAAAAGCTATAACCATCTCACAACCCTACCTTTGTTTCAAAAGGTCATGACTACCTTGTTATGATCACCTTCTTATGTCCTGTTCCTGTAATCCCATCTAGTTTGGCCGCCAAATCCCCCCCTCTGGAAACCCTCTACACCTGAACTATATAAAAACCTTGCCTTCCTCGAATCCAATGCTGACCTCTGGAACCCTGCCATGGGGTGGGGATGGAGGCAGCCTTCGTACAGGAGTGAAAAGCCCTACTTTAATGAATTGGGCCATGGTGATTTGAGTCGGTGGTCTTTCTCCTTGAGTCTGTGGGGTTAGCTTTGCCTGTGTCTGATTTATTGCTCTTTTTTTCCTTTGCAGAGCTGGTGCTAGAACTCCGAGGTCGCCAGACCAGGCACAGCACCATCTGTCCTTGACTCCTCCAGCCCAGCTTGGCTACTACAGGAGCCCACAGAGTCTAAGAGTTTTCTCAGAAGCAGCTTTAATGAAGGTGCTTTTCACGGGCTTTTGTCCCCCCCCCTCCAGCCCCCCCCCCCAAAAAAAAGTACAGGCCAAAGAGCTGGCGTGGAAACTGAGCATATGCTGCCAGAACATCTCTAGTCTGAGCTTCTTTATAGGAGTCTGGCATTCTCTTTGATCTCTGAAGACATACTTCGTAAAAGCCTTTTAGACTTTCTGCAGAGTAAGGACTTAGGGACAACAGTCTGGGGTGGTGGTTTTTAGCATGTTGTGAGACCCGCACAGACACTGCAAGCCAACTGTTCCATTAGACTGCATATTAATTATTGTCGGATGATAATGGGCTCAGCTCACCGCTGCCGCACGGCCACATGTCTATGCTTTTGGCTTGGTTTGTGTGAATTCTGGCAGATGACTTAACCTGGCCTTTCAACGTTTCAGTGCCAACTTGCTAGCCAGAGGAAGAGCCTCCGTGCTCAACTTGTTAATCAAACCACCGTTTCCAGCACAATAGCTCAGCCAGGCTCCAGCCCTCCCTCAGCACAGGACCGCCAGCGCACAGCTTTCTGAAGGAAAGCAAGAGGCCCGGGGCCACCCAGATGTTATCTTTTTACAGGGCTTCTTCTCTTTTGTACTTGTGAAAGACAAGGCATGCATCCTTAGCATCAAAAGCAAAACAAAAGCGCCCTCTCATTAAAAAAAAAGTTCTAAACTCTCTGAACCAGACGGCTCCGTTTCCTTTGCTTAAACTCATTTCCTGCCAGCCAGCAGCCTTTTGCTGTTTACTAAGACTGAGTAGCTCTGGACCCGGCCACTTGTTTGGTGACACATCTTTGGGGGGTAGAATTTTTAGGCTTTTCCCATCTATGCATTTTTGGGTGAGCTTTAATTTCACATGAAATCAAAACCTTTGCCAAGCTTTTCTCCTTCAGTCAGTTCATCCATTTGCTGCTGTCTTGGGTCTCCTCTAAGCTCTTCCCCACCCCACCCCACCCCCATGGCATCTTCACTTCGGTTTAGACCCAAATGTGTGTGATCACTAAAAACAAAACAAAACAAACCCTACCACATGCAGGCTGGCCGCAGCTCAGCTCAGGCATCTTTCCAAGATTCCAGTAGCCGGACAATGCCCCAGCCCCGGCCAGTGCAGCCTGGGAGTGCTGGCGGAGAAAGCCCACCTGGCTGTGCTTGGGTGTCAGACTGAGCTGGGTCGTTAGCGGGTGGAGGCCAGGGATTGGTAGAGGGGTTGTTTTACAGAGACAGTAGGTGCCATGGGTATCTATCCACCAAGGCCTCGAATGCACATTAGAAATAGATCCAATTTACAAGTGTGTTTTTAAAATGCATTTTATGAGGCTATTATTATCCTTTTTCCATTTTAGGATGCTTCCAATAAAACTGTGTCCAATTTGGTATCAAATTGCATCAGCAGAGCAGAACAGGCTGAAAATAGAGTTTTTAGTTTTCTTTTTTTTTCTTCTTGTTTATTTCCAAAAGACTTTCCAGTATCCTTGGGCTTGTCAAGACTAAATTAATCTTGTCACAAAAGGAAATGTAAGGCTTAGCATTCATTGTATTACAAAGGTAATTGAAGTCTGCTTTGGGGCTGAGAATTCTTAGTCTCTTAGAGGTTTTGTCTGACTCTTTACAAGAAATTAACAAATACAGAGAGGATTGTAGTCTGATCATGATAATGACAGGACTGCTCCTAGGTATGGTGGAGGAGAGAGTTTATTGCCGATAAAAGGGAGAGCATAGGTAGAGGCAGGGACGGACATCTGGAAGACTCCAGAGTGGACATGACCAAACTGAGCTGGGCCATGTGGGAGGGAGAGAAGGGAGAAGGGAGAGGAGAGAGAAGGAACCAGGTGTAGCAGCCAGGAGGTCAACAGTCCAAAGGGGGCAGATAACCAAAATGTCTGGATTATATAAGGAAGAGCCCCTGGGGAAGGGCAGCCCAGTCCCTGGGGTGGAGAGTTGAGGGTAGAAGGTGGGGTATTCAAGCCATACCCTGTAACAGATAGGGACTGAGGGATGCTGGGAGAACTTGGTGGCCAGGTCTGCTTTGATATGTTAAATCGGCACCTCAGCCATTTGTCCCGGGTTTGAAACCCAGCAGTATATACATTTCATTTTGGATCTCATAAATATATACATCACGACTTGTCAATACTCAACAAACTAAGAAGACATTTAGGTTTTGTCTTGGCTTCTCAGGTGAGAGTCTAGAGGAAGGGTTCATATTTCTCCCCGGGAGATGGGAGAGCGTAGCAGAGTGGCTTATGATCCCCACAATGGCAGCCCTAGCATCAGGCTGGGAAAACAGGATCCAGCCTTTCAGGGTCCCTCTGTTGTGGTGTATGCCTTGCTCTCCCCTTCGAGAAACTACTAATTCTCTCTGTCACCCTGATTTTCCTCTTTCTTTGAAGTTACTGTTGACTTTAGTGCTCAGAGGAAAGCAGAGCCTGTTGGCTTCTAGAGGGGAGAGCACAGGAAGATTGACATCTAGGCAGGCTGACTCAGAGCTGTCTCAGTGACATGTGTCCATGTGGATATCCCGTCTGTCACCCAAGAACACCCATTTAGATAGTTTCATCTGAACATGAGTCATGCAGGGGAGGGCAGTGCTAACACCTCAGGCCCTGGACAAGGCAGACCACGCCTTCTGTAAACAAACAGGGGAACAGGAACCCAAGAGGAAAAGAAAAACAAGAATGACACAAAGTGGTTTTGTTTTCCTGAATATGGCCCTACGGGCCCTGAGCTTACAAAGACAGAAGATACCCCTGGCCCTTAGGAGGAAGACGAGGGGCCATGTTCTGCGTGACGGTTGCTGACGGAAACACACTGTGTGAACAATGTCAAACTTTCAGCACGTGGTAACTTGCCTCCTCGTCTCCTCCCCTATTTCTTATCTTCCATGTGTTGCATTCTGAATTCAAATGTATTGCAAATCTAACTTTCCATTTTGAATTTCAAGAAAATGATAATCCTACTTGGGTTCACTTTTTTTTTTTTTTAAACAACCACCCATAAAGTAGTGAATGAAAAAGAAATGCTTTTTTTTTTTAATTCCTCACTTAGATCATATATTTTTTTAAAAATTTTTTATCAAAGGCTGGCAGGCTCTCCTGCCACACCCATGAAGCCTCTTAAAAATATTGACAGTGCAGACTCACTCTTGGACCAAGGGAAGGCAGCAAATCACTGGTGTGTTAGAGCCTTGTAGTTCATGGAAAAGAGATATTTTTGTGTGCAAGGTCTAGCAAAATATTAGGAAATGCATACAAATGAACACAGCAATGTAAAAATTTTCAAAATTACCACTACATTAGCATCTGACTTACCCAACCTGCTTGAACTCTTCTGGCTTCCACAAGATTGTGTGGGGACCTTTATAATGCTAATTTCGGTAAAGTATGAAAGCTATTAAAGTCTGAATAATCTTTTAAAGTCCAACCTTCTGAAGCACTGGCTGTGGTTATAATTTAAAACAAATACAGATTTGTAAAAACTGCATTTCTAAATCCACAGCAGCTACCAGTTCAAGGAAGGTTTTTAAAGAGAGCCTTCAATTCAGCAAAGGAAAAAAAAATAAGCAGCTTGTTATTAATTATTGTCTCTGTTTCAAAGGGGAAATGGGTAAGGAGTATAGATTAGTGGTACAGTATATGAACGAGGCCCTGAGTTTAGTCTTTAGCACAGAAATATGAGTCCATGAATAGTGTTTGAATATTTTCTAATTCGTTATTTGTTAATGGATTACTTACATTTTAAAGTTTCTTATTTTTAAGTGTGTGTGTGTGTGTGTGTGTGTGTGTGTGTGTGTGTGCATGTTCTGTGAGCACAGTATTCTTAGATGTTGTAGAATATTATTTTAAAGTGTTACCTTTGTTTATGTTGCATTTGTTTAACTCTGTGAAGCTGTGTTATTATGCCTGTCTAAAACACCTGATGGTCTAATAAAGAGCTGAATGGCCAATAGCAAGGCAGGAAAAAGGATAGGTGGGGCTGGCAGGCAGAGAGAACACATAGAGGGAGAAATCTGGGTGGAGAAAAGAAAGAAGGAGCCAGAGAAGGAGGAGGACCTAGAGGCCAGCCACCCAGCTACACAGAAGCCATGGAGTAAGAAAAAAATGAAAGGTATATAGAAATAAAGGTAAAAGCCCAAAGGCAAAAGCTGAACGGGATAAATTAAGTAAAGCTGGTAAGAAACAAGCCAAGCTAAGGCTGGGCATTTATAATTAAGAATAAGTTTCTGTGTGTGATTTATTTGGGAGCTGGTTGGCTGTAAAGATTCTGTATATTTGCAGCTGGGGTCTCATCTGGTGCCTTATTATGTCATCAACCGGCGACTGCATCCTAGCTAAAAGGTCAGACATGCACCCACACGCTCTCTCTCTGCACCTCTCTTGGTCTCTGTCTCTCTCTCTCTGTGCCCCTCTCTTTCTGTTTCAGCTCTGCCAAGCCTGGCTTCTCCTGTCCTATCCCCTCCTCTCTAACACAGCCCATTATAACTCTGGTAACCATAGCTCGTGATTCTTCCAATCGTGACTCTTCCGCCGGCATCCAGCGCTGACCAAACCAGTGCCACCACAACCGCCGTGGTATCCAGCGCCAGTCACTAGTGCCATATACCCTTTCATTGGCGGGCCCCCAAAAGACCTAAAAACAAACAACAACACTTGGAGTCCAGAAGGCATCAGGCTCCCTGAAGTTGTGAATCCCCTGACATCAATGGTGGGAACCGAATTCCAGTCCTTTGCATGGGAATTCCAGTCCTCTGCAAAGGCAGTAGGCACTCATAACCAGAGACATCTCCTTGGTCTGATAGGTATTATTTTTAATCTGATTTTCCTTATGTCTAAATCAGAGGCTATAGATTTGTTCCAGATTAAGACACATCAGGTTTGATCAACCAAGACCCCCTGAATGGTCTCCAATGACACCATGGCCCAGATGATCCAACATCCAGAATCGTTTCAAGGCAACTGGCTCAGATGATATACCCTCACGGACTACTCCATAATCCTAAAATTTTCTTTGTGTTCCCATAAGATACAGCGCCCCCCTCCAGCAGGAAGTAGTAAGAGAAGCTACGCCCAAATTCCCAAATATACCAAGCTGGCTTTGGATATGGAATTGGCTCACTCCCCCCTCTAAACCCAGGCATATTGCTAAAAAAACAAAAACAAAAACAAAACAAAAAACAAACAAACAAAACAAACAAACAAACAAACAAGGTTAAGAGATTCTTGTGTCCCAAATCAGAAGAGCCCTCTGGTGTGGGACAGAGAAAAAAAACAATATTTTTATTTAAAACAGGTTGATTATAAATGCGATTTCTTTCTAAAAAAGAGAAGGGGATATGATATAGATATATAGGATATAGAGATGATAAGAAAAAGGGTAGATTAATGAATCTACTTTTAAAGAGCAACAACTTGTTTAAAATGTTTTACATTGGTACAGATTTTAGTTTATTGATACAAACTTAAAGTTGATTTTGTTATACCGTGTATATATTTCTATTGTTGTTTAAGGTGTTATGTTTGTACAGCTCATTTAAAATTATAATGGATAATTAAAAATAGATTAATAATTAGTCATCTATGATAATCATACTCGTAGCCAAGTTACTTAAGTGTTGTAGGTATACATAGATATATTTCAGATAGATAGGTAATCTTCAAATACTTCAAAGACATACAGAATATGGCATTTAAAATATTTTAAAAATTTAGACTTTCTGGACAGTAAGACATGTCTGCTCCTGGCAGCACTGATTTACTTCAGAGAGGAGGATGGGCATCAAAGACACTGCATATAGAGTTTATCTTCACCTTGACAAAAATAGCCATTTGGACAAGAAACTGTTCTTGCCTGGACTGCTTGATTGACTGGACATGCAGGACCCATGGAAAGCTGACCACTGAACTTTGCTTGGCAAAATGGTCCTTTAGGTTCCTACTTCACAGAAAAAACTGCCAGACATTCTACAGGACACAGAGAAAAATGACTGAGAGACTCTAGCCCTGTGGGCAAAAGACAGCTGCCCCAACTTTACAAGAAAACTTTGGATGACTGTCCAGGCTGCCAGCTGTCTCTGTCTACCCTGCAAGATTCCCAAAAGTTGCTTGTATCCTTCTCCCATTTTTCAGGTAATATTATATCCTTGTGAGGTCTTTGATGTAGTTGAACACTAGAGATAGTTATAATTTTCCTTAGTTATGATAAAAGATAAGTTAGATATGAAACCTTAGACTCACAAATATAGGATAGATAGGATATCTTCTTTAATATTGTAACTGTAATTCCTGCTTGATAATTGTTTTGTTATCTGTAATTTTACTATGTAAAAGTTAAAACCTTCCTTTTTAAAAAAAAAAGAAAAGGGAAGTGCTGTAGTATGTTCTGTATGGCAAATATGTTAATAAATAAAACACTGATTGGCCAGTAGCCAGACAGGAAGTATAGGCGGGACTAACAGAGAGGAAAATTAAGGGAACAGGAAGGGGAAGGAGGAGACTGCCTGGGGCCACCGCCAGGACAAGGAAGATGTAAGGTACCAGTAAGCCATGAGCCTCATGGCAAAGTATAGATTAATAGAAATGGGCTAAATATAAGAGTAAGAGCTAGACAGTGATAGGTCTGAGCTAATGGCCAAGCAGTTTAAATCATGTAAGAGTCTGTGTGTTTATTTTATAAGTGGGCTCCAGGACTGGCGGGACTTGGTGAGAGCTGGAGAGAAATTCTCCAGCTACACTTTACTTTTTTGAACTTCTATACCTGGGGATACTTTTGTCCTAGTTGTATTTCCTTGTTGGGCTCATCCAACATCATGACTTTAAGCACCATTTCCTGCTGATGCCCTTCTGTGAGCTGTGTATTTATTTGCTTTCTCCACTTTTCTAGTTTGGCATCTGTTGGCATTCTGGCCCACCCCTTGGGGACCTGCCCTGCATCCTGACATAAAGCCTTCTTTAAGGAAAAGCCCCTCCCTTCTTCTTCCTCTTCCCCTTCCTCCCTTTCTTGCCATGAGGTGTGCACACCTCCGCTCTCCCTTTTCCCCCCTTTCTTTTTCTCCCTCTCTCCCCCTTTCTCTCTCTGTCTCTATTACACTAAACGTGTCTCCACGTGGATGCTGTTTCTGCATGGTATGACTGACTTTCCACCATGCCATGATGCTGCTTGCCACATCTGCATGGTATATCTCCTCCCTCACTCACCGGGACACCTTGGCCCAACCTGCCAAGGCCTCCCGAGAGCTATATCATTACAGCATCTAGTTGGTAACCTCTGTAACTTTCCCTCTCTCCATAGCAGAGTACAGTCCACCAGTAGTATGACTCTTGGCCCTACTTTAAATTGTGTTCTGAATTGAACTATTCTTTTTTAAGAAAAAAATTTATTTGACAAATTAATTTTTAAAATTATTTTAGGTGTATGCATATTTTGCTTGCAGGTATGTTTATGTAAGTGCCTAGTGACTGCAGAGGCCAGAGGAGGTAACTGGAGTTACAGATAATTATGAATGGCCGTGTGGGTATTGGGAATTGAACCTGTGTCTTTTTGAAGAGCAGACGGTGCTCTGAAGTACCGAACCATATCTCCTGCCCTAAATCTGAACTACTTTTTTTGTGATTTCCACAATTCCCAACTCATTCTAGTAATTGTTCTTTCTGGCTTGGACTATTGAAGAAGCCACCTAGTTATTCAGCTTCTACTTAACACAGCCTGTAGCATGAATCCTAATTGGTCTTAATAATAAAAACCCAGAGTTAGATATAGGGGTAAATGCCGAAAGGTCAGAGAGACAAAGGATCAAGCCACAGCCATCTCTTACCTCGCCAACTCCTCAGCCTGAAAGGGGTGAGCTCCTTTCTCCTCCTACCTTATATTCTTCTCTCTGCCCAGCTATATCACTTCCTGTCTCTACCTCCCTAGTGCTTGGATTAAAGGCATGAGCCTCCATCGCCTAGCTCTGTATCTCTTTTAGATTGGATCAATCCCATGTAGCCCAAGGTGGCCTTGAACCCCTGCTCCTCCAGCTTCCTTCTCCCAAGTGCTGGAATTAAAGGTGTGTGCCACCACTGCCTGGCCTCTATGGTTAACCAGTGCCTAGCTCACCACTCTGATCTCCAGGCAAGCTTTATTTGTTATAGCACAAACAAAATCTCACCACAATTCCCCACCAAACTTTAGTCCTCATATAGCAGATTTCAATCTATTTGGAATGTAAATCCAGTCATTTTAGTTGCATTGACTATGGACATTTAGGGTAAAAGCCAAGTGTTTTCAGTGACTCAGAAGACCCACAGGACAAGCTCTTGCCTAATGTGCTGTAACTTACCCTGGCCCACTTGGTGGTGGATCACCTTGGATTTCTTGCTCCTTTCAGTAGGTCAAGGTTACTAGCCTGGAGATCTTGGCACCTGCTTTCCCTATGGCCTGGGCACTCTTTCCCAAGCCTGTAAGGGCTGTCTCACATACATCTTTCAGATGGCTCTGAGATTCAATATAATCTTTTAAAACTGTGACATATCATGACTACCTGACATCTTACAATTTACTTATTAAATAAGTAATGTAGTTCATACATGTAGTTCATGACTTAGAAAGACAGTACCTGATACATAATTAACAAGCATTTGTTCAACTTTTTAATGAACTTCCTAACTCTGATTTTATTTAATGTATGAAATTGGCAGGCACGGCTTTTCAAAATATGTTATATAACATACACCTTGAAGAAGTCTAACTTACATACTTCCTTTTCTTTAGAAATGTTATCATTTTCTTGAGTTTTGTTATTAAAAGGAGGGGACCAGGCCACATCCTGGCAGTCTTTACTCAGGTTTATTTACATTTCTAAAAATCTGTTGTGTTATTGTTTATTTTAGAAGCAGGGATAATATTTACCTTTTCGAAATGAATCATGTAGAGATTAAAAAGTGTCTCTCACAGAACATAGCTCATTTTTGAGTTCTTGGGACCTGACAGGCATTCCTTCCATTGACTGCCCTAGGCTGTTGCCCTTCACACCACCTCAGATTTTTAAAAACTAGTGGACCTTGGCACATGATCACATACATTGGAAAGCATAGAAAATGGTAGGTGTAGGGTGGATATGGAAGGAAGAAAGAACACTTTTCAAATGTCTTAAGTCCCATCATACTATTTTCCAGTTTTAGAATTAATTGGGAGCTGCTTAGGCAAATTTTGCAATTTGCAAAGAACTGTTTCTCAATTCTTTTAAGGTAGGTGGTGGAGATAAGAGTGTGGGATTGGAGGCACTAATGAAAGAAACTAACATTTTTTTTTAAGAGTCATAAGCACACGACTATTATACATGTTATATAACATATATACATTCAATTCTGGTTTATCCAGTAATTTAAATACAAACAGATATGATTTAATAGGTCAATAGAATTTCACTGTTGAAAAGATGGCCAAATATGGTCATAGTACACAAAATAAGTAATTTTGGTTATGAACATTGTAGGAACAAAGATAAAGCTTTTTTTTTTTTTTTTTTCCTTTTGGAGTTAAGGAGGTATGTCAGGATCTTTGCCCCAACAAGAAAACTCTAGCATCCTTCTAAAAGGCTTTCCTTAAATGGATCCATATCCTGGCTCTTGAAATGTATGGATATGTTGCTTTGAATATCAAAGAAAGCTTGCCGGGCGTTGGTGGCGCACGCCTTTAATCCCAGCACTCGGGAGGCAGAGCCAAGCGGATCTCTGTGAGTTTGAGGCCAGCCTGGGCTACCAAGTGAGCTCCAGGAAAGGCACAAAGCTACACAGAGAAACCCTGTCTCGAAAAACCAAAAAAAAAAAAAAAAAAAAAAAATCAAAGAAAGCTTGCAGAGGACTGAGTTATAGATCTTAAAGAGAGAGTATTATCTGGGCAGATCTGATGCAATCACATGATCCCTATAAAGAGGAAGTAGGAGGTGAGGGAGAAGATCTTTAAAGATGATGGGAGGTGTGAGAGCCAAAGTACATTTTCAGTTTTAATTACTATGCCTTAGAGATTCATGAAACAAAAATGCCTCTAATTTGCAAGCCTCTTGCCCAAGGACAGATAGTTTCTGAAATGCTGGAAGCTATTGTTTATGGGAGATAACAAAGCACATATTTTTCACTCCCCTAAAAACAAGTTTGTTTGACCCATCTGCACTGGATGTGCTTGATCACATGTGGGCAGGAGGTTCACAGGCAGGAACTATGTCAGGTTGTACGCTTGCCCCTGGTTGGATGTAGGCTGGAGGTACATCAGGATGTAGGCTTGCCCCTGAGTGGACCTGATGAGAAATGCAATGATTTGCCGGGCGGTGGTGGCGCACGTCTTTAATCCCAGCACTCGGGAGGCAGAGGCAGGCAGATCTCTGTGAGTTCGAGGCCAGCCTGGGCTACCAAATGAGTTCCAGGAAAGGCGCAAAGCTACGCAGAGAAACCCTATCTCGAAAAACCAAAAAAAAAAAAAAAAAAAGAGAGAGAGAGAGAAATGCAATGATTTATGTGTTTTTCTTCTTAAGCCACTGCAAACTGTCACTTGGGCCATTTCCCCGGGAACCTAGGCCTGGATCTGGCCAGAGCCCATCCACCTGGCCAATATTTAATTAGAGCTTGTTTCAAATTTGGCTTTAAATTGTGGTAGTGGTCTTATTCTCAGTCAGTGGGATTGACAGAGGGAAGGATCACATGCCAGGAAATAGAGGTGCTTTCCAGAAGCTGGCAGAGGTCCAAACAAAGTGAAAGAAAGCAGAAGAAAACCCACTCTAGATTCCCTCCCACAGCCTCCATAAAGAGTATAGGTTTGTGTGTGTTAGTGTGGGGTATCTGTACACATATACTTGTGAGTTCGTGCGGAGGCCAGAGGTCCATGTTCAGTACCTTCCTCAGTGGCTCTCTACCTTATTCTTTGAGACAGTCTCTCACAGGACCTGGAACTCCCCAGTTGGCTCGACTGGTTGGCTCGCAAGCCCCAGAGCTCCTCCTGTCTCTGCCATGCTAGGGCTGGTATTGCAAGTGTGTGCCACTGCACCCATATCTGTACATGGTCCGGGGACCCTATGGGTCTTCACGTCTGGGCAGCATGCCCTTCACTGACTGCATCATCTCACCAGCTCCTGGAATGTAGGCTTTTGGACCCTTTTTACACTTCTGACTCCAGACACGTGAAATAACAGATGCTTGTTGTTTTAAACTGTTAAATAAGGTAATTCCTTCTAGGGGAAATAGGGAACTATAGCAGTTCTATAAAAATGACCATGTAGAATCTTCAAAGATAAACCTTTTTATTAAGTTTTCAATTGCTACCATCAGTTCACAATTTTTAAAAAAGTTCGTCATCTGGAAGTTCTAACATATAAAAAGTTACTGTAGAAAACATAAGGAAATCACCTAGAGTATCATCTTATTGTGAATGGTATCCATTCTCTATTTTTCATTATTATGAAATATCTAATGGGATTGAAAAGTCTTAAGTGGGGATGGAGGTCAGAAAAAGGTCAACCAAAGCTAAAGATATAATAAAAGGTATAAAGAACCTCACCCTTGGTAAGAGAATTAAAACTAAAAAACATTTTGTGTGAATGGATAAACCTACTTCCAGAAGCCATAGGTTATTTATTTATTTTAAAACAGAGTCTTACTATATGGGCTTGGCTAGCCTGGAACTCACTATATAGACCAGGCTAGACTCAAACTCATAGAGATCCCCTGCTTCCGCCTCCCAAGTCCTAGAAAACTGCGAACCACCACTCTCGGCTGAGCCACAGGTCATTAAGTAAAAACCCCGCTGCCAGGGGTGGACTACCTCCTTTTAAACTGTTGGCCAGGGCATCCTGGAGCCCCACGAAGCAATCCAGGCTTTAGCCATAATGCTGGTTGCCACCAGAACAAGTTGGTAAGAAGCTATCACCGGCTCTGGCCACATGACATGGAGACATCAACTTGGAACTGAGCTGGAAGCTTTCTCCCTGCTGATGAGCCCTTGGTGCTGGAAGCTGCTGCGTGTGCTGCTAGAGAAGAACTGGTCTGGAAGCTTGATTACTCTAGTTCCTTCATCTGAGTAGAATTACGAAGTTCTGTCCTGGGCCTGATCAGCACACTGATCGCAAAGGCTCATGGTGTTGTTCGATGTGACCGGAGTTCCCCATTATGTCTGTCTGTGTGTGTGTGTATGAGTGTTTGGCCTGCATGTTTGTCTGTGTACCATGTGTGTGCCTGATGCCCACGGAAGCCAGAAAAGAGTTTATGATCCCCTGGGACGGGAATTACAGTCATGAGCTGCCATGTGGGTGTTAAAAATTGAACCTGGATCTGGAAGAGCAGCTAGTGCTCTTCATTGCTGAGCCTAGAATTTCTGGGGCTTTGTTTTTGTTTTTTCAAGATAAGGTCTCTTTGTGTAGCCCTGGCTGCCCTGGAACTCTCCCTGTAGACCAGGCTGGCCTCACAGAGTTCCACCTACCTCTGCTTCCTGAGTGCTGGGATTAAAGTCACGCGCCAGCGCCCAACTCCCGAATTCTTTAAATAGAATGATTCATTTACTCTGTTCAGTGGTGGTTATCATCAGGGACCAAGTCCTCTCCTCCTACTGCTGCTTCCTCCTCCTCCTTTTCCGCCTCTTGCTTTCTAGTACTGAACGTTGAACTCCAGGTCTCATGCATGCTAGGCAAGCAGTCTACTACTGATCTTTGCTCACAGCCTCTGGATTCCAGACACTGTGTCTAAGGCGGCAGAGACGGCGATTTGCATATTGTCTGCTCTGTGCAGGTTTAAAAATGAGCCCACAAATTCCATAGGTGAAGCCTGGATTTCGACTTCAGCGTGTGTTGCTTCAAATGATGAACCGATGCAAAGTCCTGTCATGTGACTGTCACAACTAGACAATGAGGTGCATTGTCTCTTTCCTTTGTACTCGGACTGCGGGGAAATAGCTTTCATGTCTTGAGGACAGTCAAGCCGTCTGTAGGTGTGGAGTTGAGGTCTCCTGGCAACAGCCGCATGTGTGGCCCATTCAGCTCCAGAGGAAACTTGAAAGATTTAGCTCCAAGTCTGTAGCGTGACTGCAGTCTTGTACTGACCTTGAGACAGGAGCATCACGATCACCATTTTTAGATTCCCAAGCCTCAGAAAATGGGTTAGGTAACAAATGTTTATTGTTTTAAGTTGCTGAGATTTCAAGTGATTTGTTGTGAACTAACAGAAAATAAACAAACCCGTCCATGACATTTCCCCTATAAAGTTGTTTAATTATACACTAAAGAAACTGCCATGTTGTTATAAAGAATTTCTACCCTTTCTACTTACTTATTGAGCATTATAGCAAATGGCAAAGGTCCAGTTTGGATTAAGATCACTGCTCAGAGGAGGATAAAAATGAGAAATTCACAAACTGAGAATTTCTTTGGAGAGAGAAAGTATTTCCAGGGAAGTGACTAATGGCGGGTGTGTGTGAAAGGGTAAACATGAAGCCTTTTTCCTGCTCTGTTCATTCCCACCCAGTCCTACTAATTAGCATCATTTAACTTCCACAGTTCAGAACCAGGTCAGATAATTAGAGAAGATTAAGCTCCTCTCTCTTGGAGATGCTTAATTTAAACTGTTTGGAAACCATTTAAACTCTCTGGACCGCTCTGCAGGATAACATGCAGAAAGTATGGAGAAAGAACAAAAATCCTGCAAAGCCAGAGGTCCAGCTCCACAGTGGTGCTAGCAGCAAACTGTTCCAGAAGTGAAGCCTCGCGGGAACTATTTACTGAGTTTGCCTGGGTTAACAGTCCTAGCTTGTATAGATGCTGGTGTGTGGATGGTCGTCTTTCCTTGACAGAAAGCCATGCTTTGCGATGGTGTAGTTCAAGTTAGAGTGGCCGAATCTCCCCGTTATTTTTTTTTCAGCTGAGTTGAATTCTTTTTGTGTGTGTTTTACTTTTCAAACTTTATTGTTATTGTTGTGTGTGTGTGTGTGTGTGTGTGTGTGTGTGTGTGTGTGCGCATGCATGCATGTGCTTGCCATGGTGCATGTGCAGAAATTAGAGGACAACTTGTTATTGTTGGTGTGTATGCGCGCACAATCACATGTTTGCCACAGGGCATTTGCAGAAGTCGGAGGACAACTTCGTGAAGTCTGTTTTCCCACTCCATCTTTTTAGGAAGCAAGGTTAAAGTAAGAATTGGAGAAACAGGACAGTCAATCCCGCGGGCATATTTTCTTCAAAGGAAGGAAATGAATAACGTCTGGTCACCTGGAATGTCTGAGTGAAAGTGGTCAAACATCCTGGTGATCCTTTGCTATTCTGTTAAGAGCCAGCCTCCAGCTGAATCCCCCAATATCCTGAGCACTGTTTGGTCCCTAATCCTGAGCTTTGTGTCTCAGTAATTAGACACCATCCCTAAGAAAGAGTCCCCATGTGCTTTGCATCTTCCACCAATAGAATCTGTCCTTATGCTTATCACTGATCCTTCCTCTAGACCCTTGCCAGAGCTGTTTATCAGCCAATAGAACTGTGTGTGTGTGTGTGTGTGTGTGTGTGTGTGTGTGTGAGTTCAAGACACTATTTCTCTAGATAACTAGCCCTGGCTGTCCTGGAAGTCTTTGTAGACCAGACCGGCTTCAAGAAGACATTCTTAAAGGTCACAGGTGCGTTACTACCTCACTAGGAAGTTTCTGTGTAGCCATGCCTAAAGCTTTGTTGTGATAGTTGTCACGTGGAAAGCCCTTCCCAGAGTTTGTTTTTTCTTTTTATCTGTTCTCTCTACAATGCATCCTGACCACAGTTCCTCCCCCTCCACTCCTCCAAGTTCCCCTGCAACCTCCCCTTTCTCCCAGGTCCACTGCTCCTCCCAGGGATATCAGCGGGACACAGCATAGCAAGATGCAGCAAGGCTAGGCACAAACTCTCACATCAAGGCTGGCCAGGCAACCCAGTGGGAGGAAGAGGGTCCCAAGAGCAGACAAAAGAGTTTGAGACACCCCCACTCACAGTGTTAAGAGTCCCACAAAAACCCCAAGCTAAACAACCACAGCATACATACAGAGGACCTAGCACAGACCCATGCCAGCTCCATGATTACCAATTCACTCTCTGGGAGCCCCTATGAGCCCTGCTTAGTTGATTCCGTGAGCTGTGTTCTCCTGGTGTTCTTGACTTCTCTGGCTCCTACAATTCTTCCTCTCCTTCTTCCATGGGGTTCCCCAAGCTCTGTCTAGTGTTTGGCTGTGGGTCTCTGCATCTACTCCCATCAGCTGCTGTAGGAAGATTCTCTGGTGATGGTTGGGCTAGGCAGTGATCTATGAATATAGCAGAATACCATTAAGAACTATTTGATTGACTTTTTCTTTGTCCCAGTTGTGTTTGGTTCTACTCTTGGTCTCTGGGCTATCCAGTTTCCAGTTCCTGGCCACTCAGACTGTGTCAGGCATGGGTTCCCTCTCACAGTATGGGCCTACCTGACATTCTGGTGGCTGGTGTGGCTTCTGGTCCAGCTTCTGGTTTCTGCACAAGTGGTAGGCTGGGATATGGCGATGAGGAGGGGAGGGGGGATTAGAGGTGGTGCTGGGGGAGGGCACCCTGAGAGTATGAGAGTGGAGGAGTTCCGTGGGCAGGCAACCTACCCGATCTTCTGGCAGGCGTGGCCTGTGGTTGGGCAGGGGGTGACTGCCAGAGGGAACTGAGAGAGTGGGCTTCCCAAAGTTTTACTCTGCTTAAGTGCCTAAGAAAAATAAACCTTGAAGTCAGACTCCGAAGTTTTATTTTAACCCAGCATCTGCAGAGATGGTATGGACTTTCTTCTGCATCTTGTATAGAAAGCCTCTTTGCCTGTCATGAGGCTTCCAGGGTCTCTGACATACTTGTACTTGGCTTCTGGTGATCAAACTCAGGTCTGACAGCAAGTGTCTTTTTTCCACTGAGCCTTCTTGCTGGGCCTGTTTTTATTTTTAAATATCCAGAGACACTGGTTATTTCAGAGATCTGGCAGCAGAAATAATCTGCAGTGTTCTTGATTGCTTTCTGGGATCCAAATCCTAGATTAAAGTAAACAGAAACATCTGATTAAAAAAAAAAAAAAAAAAAAAAAAAAGGTCTTCTTGCAGGGCTGTGGTGGTGCACATGCTTAATTCCAGGCTTGGGAAGCAAAGGCAGGCGAATTTTGAGTTGTAGTCCAGCCTGGTCTACAGAGTCAGTCCCAGGACAGCAAGGTCTACACAGAGAAACCCAGTCTCAGAAACAACAACAAAAAGCAAACAACAATAACAAAATCTGATAAAACCCAAACTTGAGAACTGGCCTAGAGTTCTCATCTACACAAAAAGGAAATATTATTCCTTTTCCTTCATGGAACAAAGTGATTTTGCTGGCGATGGCCGGGACAGATGATGTGTATAAATACTACTTTACTCCACCATCTAAAAATTTTGTCAAAACTCTCTCCCCACCATCTCCTCCGTGCCCCCGTTAAATCAGTGTGCTAGTACAGGATCTGAGGCCCAGTGGGAAGGACATGTCCACTGGAGGCTGTGTAGTCCTTGCAAGCAAGTCTGCAGTTCCCATTTGCAAGAGAATCTTGGAAGCCCTTTTTTGTTTTCAATTCATAACCTGTCACTAAGCTCTAACCAGTTTGTTGTAGATGGAAGCTTCATTTACAGCAGGAAAGAAAAGGCAGACAATAGTGTCTGGTCAGAGGTCACCTCTTCAGGCTGCCGTGGTAGTTGTACTCCTAAAGTTGAAGTGACAGATCAGAGAGAAAGCTGAAAAGCTGGGGGAACAGTCTCGGCACAGCGAATTCACGACTCCGTGAGAAACAACAGAATCTGACTGACCACCGGAGACACTGAATGCCAGGTCACACCGAATCCCTGCATCCCTTTATTGAGACCCTAGACTGCAGCTGTTTCCTGTAATTCTTTCCAAGAGTGGGCTCGGGTCAAAGCTCATTACAGCATTCCCCTTACTGGAAACCCAGCTGATCCTCTCACTCCTCTGACTGTTTTCCAAGAATGGGAGAAAATAAACTGTGTTACATTGAAAGTCCAACAGATTCACTGCTACTTTTCCACTCTTTCCTTTGGTCTAACTTAAAGAAAAAAAGACCATGTTATCTCCAAAGAAAAAAAAGAGTAACCATTCTTTTTATTCTCCTGGAAATATAGTGGAAAGAAATGTTTGAGTATACTGTATATAGAATAGATATAACATATGCAACATATATAAATGAATGTATGTAGCTGGAATTTTGTACTGTTTTGAGGGTGACAGATGCTCCCCCTTCACAGAACACCGGTCCTCACTTCCTCCCCAACAACTCTTGTCTTCTGAATATTGGCCGTTGAGTGGTGAACAGATAGTCTTATAGCTATTGCCATGACTATTACACTGTAAGCAGCAAATGGAAATTAGTCAAATTCATGTTGAGCAAGTCTGCCAGGATAAGAGGCCTGAGCTGTGCCCTGTGATATGCTTGGGTTCCCTTCCTTTTCAGGAAGCCAGAAGAGTTGCAGTCCAATAGATGGATAGAAGTGATGCCATGTCTCACCACAGACCTAAAGCTCACATGTTTTCTTCCAGGTGGACCTTCATTTGCTATTTATTTTAACAACACAAGCTACAAGAAAAGCTTTCAAAGAGGCAAGGTGTTAGTTACCAGGAGAGGGTGTAGGTAGGTCAGCATAATGGTGATTTTTGCTGACTTGTAGAATATTAAGATGAGATAAAGACACCTTAGTTTTCTTCCTAGAGTGGGCTCCTGTGATCTGCATTGTCCTGTGACTTTCACAAGGGAAGAATTGCTGGGAAGAACAGTTGGTGTCTGGCTTCAGAATACCAAATTTTTAAATTTACCATCTAGGGTAAATGTCTGAATGGGGTAGTGTGACCATAAATTAAAGTTAAGGAAGTAAGACTGTGCTTTTAGACAAGAATATGAAGAGTAGCATGAGCACAGCAATATAGAAACTGTGTTGTGGGTTGGGTGCCCACTGGCCTGCCTTTCGATGTAGGCAGCTGGCAGCAGCTTACCATATCACTCTGGGATGAGGGGGCCAAGTGCGGCGCATTTGAATCACTAGGAGTTGCATTGAGACACAGGCCCCTCTTAAAGATCCTGATCTCTCTGTCTCTCTGTCTCCAAGTCTCTCTGTCTGTCTTTCTCTCTCATCACCACTCCAAGTCAGTCTTCTACTCTCTCCCTCCTCCCCCAATAAACCTCTTGCATTACATCTGTTGCATGCAGTGTGATCTCTTAGCAGCTCCCTTTGGCTAGGCCTGCCAAAGGAACCTGTGGTGATTTGAATAGAAATGGCCTCCATAGACGCATGGGTAAGAATGCTTGGCCCATAGGGAGTGGCACTATTAGGAGGTGTGGCCTTGTTGGAGTAAGTGTGTCATTTCGGGGGCAGGCTTTGAGGTCTCCTATGCTCAGGCTGTGCCCAGTGTGTAGACAGCTCACTTCCTGTTGCATAAAGATCAAGGTGTAGAACTCTCAGCTCCTTCTCAGCACCATTCCTGCCGCACACCACCATTCTTCTTGCCATGATGACAATGGACTGAACCTCTGACACTGTAAGCCAGCCTCAATTCAGTGTTTTCCTTTGTAAGAGCTGCCATGGTCATGGTGTCTCTTCACATCAATAGAAACCCTGAGACAGTACTCCTTTCCACCACTTTATCATTACAGAGACCAAGAAGGTTCTGATAAACCATTTTTTTTTCATTCTTCTCACAGTAACAATGGTGGAAAGAAAGTAAAAATAGACTCTTTATGCTTGAAACTGGAGTAATGAGTCCAGTGTTCTCACTTGTCATAATTATGCTCACAAAAACAGAAACTTCATGATATATATTGAAAATTTAGCATATAGAAGAATACACATGGCTCTATGGAAGACACAGAAAATAGAAAACATGGTAAGAAACAAAATGAACAATAGCAGGCTCAGGCTAAAGGAACTGTAGTTTCAGACTGTTGGCTTTAAATCGTTGAAAGCAGGCTGACTACATACATCTTCATCACCAGGGACCATTAAAATCAACACATAGTCAATGAGAAATGTTTAATTCAGTAGCTTAGAAATCCATGCTTCAAGATTTGATGAACTCCTGGAAAGCATTTTCTGCACCCTTCTGGCTGTGGAAGCATTTTTCCTGTGGGAGTTTGGTGAGGTCCTTGAAGAATTGATAGTGGGTGGGTGAGAGGTCATTCAAATATGGTGAACAAGGCAAAATTGAGTAGCCGAGTTCATCCAGTTTTCAAAGTGTTGGTTATTCAATGTGTGGTCAGGCGTTGTATCTAGTTGGCACGTTCTCATGACCAGTGTTGCGCAATTGTTACAACTCTTAGTGTAGATCATCCATTTGTAGATCATGCTTCTCAGGTGTCCAGAGTGACAAAGGACTGACTCTGGATAGGGAGGAGACAGATGTGGCCCATAGTAAAATGGCAGTTTATAAAGGTACAATGGGAAGTCCTGTGTTAAGATGTGGTGTTTAATTTTAACTGGGCATGTTAATTAGGAGAGCAAATGGGGGCTTTGATTGCTGGATTTCCATACTTCTATAGCTGGACCCTGGTAGTCAGCCCCAGGAGGAGGAAGTGGCCAAATAAAGGAATAGACCTTGGTGGCTAGCTTTAGGAATGTAATCTAATGTTTTTTCTTTTTGTTTGTTTGTTTGTTTTGTTTTGTTTTTAGCAAGGCAGAGGTCTGTGTTTTGTGTTTTTGTTGTGCAATAAGAGGGAAATATGCTTTTTAAAAGGCCATCAGTATTAGGGCAGTAATATTGTTGTTTGATGTTTTTACATACAACTATATTATATTTTACTCAGCTGTATTTAAGAAATACAGTAATGTAATTAAGAAATTCAGAAGCTAGGTTTTCTCAAGTTAATGTCTGTAGATATACTGGAAAAGAGTTGAGCTGAAGGCCAAGCAACATCTGGAAACTTGTGTGAACAGATTTTGTAAATGTATTTCATATCAATCATGTATATATGAGACTCTTTGCTACTATAATGTATATTTCCAAGTATTACAACTTCTAGAAAATGCAGCATATTACTGCATGGGAAATATCAGATAATAGTTGATTTATTGGAGTATATCTATTTTTGAGCAAATATTCACTTCAAATGTCATTGCTGCATCACCCACACTATTTCTACGAAAGGACAAAAAGAGCCTATAAAGGACACACTTTAAAAAGTCATTATTAGCCTACTTATCTCAAAATAGTACAAGAAATTAAGTGATTGACCTCAATAAATAGCTCACTACCTATCACTTCCTTTTCCCTTTAGAAATGAGCTCTGTGAATTATTAGAGAATTCAACTTCAACAAATTCAAATTCAACTTCAACACCGGAGATCAAAAATGATCCAGAAAATGTATTCTGATGCTGGTGAACACACTAAACAGGCATAGTGTCATGTTCTCTAAGATAAAAGTATGACCATGGTCTCTGAATTCACAATGTCTGTGTCAATGCAACATTGGAGCGTAAACTCGTTGTCCTATGGACTTTGTTGTTGTTTGTTGGAGATAGACACTTTGTATAGCCCAGACTTGCCTCAAACTTGGGATCCCGCTGCCTCATCCTCCCCAGTACTGGCATCATAGCAATTTGCTACTGGTCGTTTGTGACTTTTACATCTCTGAGACATTGGTTGTGTAGTGGTTTTTATTTCTCTAGGAACTTGGTCACCTCATCAATCTCTGGGTCTTATTTTTCTTTGCTTATAAAATGGGACAGCAATTAAGGTCTATGTTCTTTGTAGCATTAGAGCTTTTCTCAGATAATATTTGTTTGGAAACTACAGGTGCTACTTCTCAATCTTTCACTTGAGAAACAGGAGGAAACAGTTCTTTTGTTTTTCTTTGTTTGTGTGTTTTTAGTTTTTCAATACAGGGTTTCTCTGTGTAGCCCTGGCTGTCCTGGAACTTACTCTGTAGAACAAGCTGGCCTCGAACTCACAGAGATCCACTTGCCTCTGCCTCTCAAGTGCTGAGATTAAAGGTGTGTTTCACCACGCCCCCCAGCAAGAGGAAACAGTTTGAATTCTGTGGATTGGTTTTGGTTTTTGAATGATCCCTTTATACTCTTAGTGACACAATATATAAACTATAATATGAACATTTAAATTTCTCCATTTATCACTGGAAGCTCATGAAGATAGAGAATTTAGAAATGTTTGGTAGGCATAATACAACATGAAATATCACCAACCTATTACCTCAACTGATGAAGAGAAACCAGTCGACACTGACTTGGTGATTATCACTTTTACATAAAGTCATTTTAACTCCTGATGTACCCTACATTCATGTTAAACTGTAGTATCCAGAGAATTTCGGGAGGAGTGGGAAGGGGCTGAGAATTGAATTACAGCCCCGTACATAGTAAGTAACATGCTAACGCAGAGCTCCAGACTCCTGGAGTATTCAGTATTCTTTGATAATTTCATATATGTGAATAATGAATTTTAGTTGCTTTTAACTCTCTGTTATTCTCTCTCGCCCCTCCCACCTCCCAGGGAACCCCTCTTCATCTCAGGAAGGGTTTCTTGCCTGAACTTAGAGGAAAGGTTCTTTATTGGTGCAAGGGCAACTCACAGTGGCTGCGCCACTGGAGAAAGTCACACCCTCTCTCCCAGAAACCAGTGGCTGGCAACAGTCGTCTCAGGGAGGGAGGAGGACTCAGGAGCTCCTTCCCCAGCCATGATGAAATGTTGATGAGCCCAATCTTGGGCAGGTCTGTAGTATTTAATATAATGTTTTTTTTTGTCTGTTTTCTTTTTATTTTTGAGATGATGTCTATTTAGGCTAGACAGAGAAAAGAAATGAAAAATTCTTCTTGATTGAGAATCTGCAGTTTACTTAAAAAAAGCAAATGTTATGTATTCTGTGGGAAAATGCCATATATTTTGAGACCTTTATATTACAAATTAATTATGAGAAATAAAGCATGGTTTCGATTCTGACATCTGCCTGACTTTGCTATTTGTGATTACCATCTTCTAGTTCATATGAACATGCTGAAGTTATTCAAGTGTCTAATGTGGTCTTTTTAAACATCGACTTACAATGTCCATATTTGGTCTTCAAAACTTTGTTTCGGCAAAGAAGAAAGCTGAGCTGTATTTCAGCATTTGATTACACTCTCTGTGATAGCTGAAGTGATCGTGGTAAATGAGATGCCAGCAAAAATGCAGAGGAAGGCCAAGCGCCCAAGCTGTGCCCGAGCATTGACTCTGTTCTGTTAAATGTAGTTAAAAGTAGAGCATCTGGAGGGAGAATGGAAAAACAAGGAAGGCTGTCCAGTTCAGAAACTACTGGAAGAGAGCATTTCTGCAGCTAGAGCTTGATTGGTATAGAAATGAAAATTTAAAATGACTGGTACCTGGGATCCAGAGACAAAATCACATGACAGTTGTGGAAATTTGGAAAACAAGAATGTAGTGTAGCATGGGGTGGGGTGAGGTTGTGGAGTGGGGCCAGTGATGTGTTCTAGAAGTAGGTGTTAGGACCTAGCGGGGAACATTCTTCCCAGAGATTTGCTCTCAAGTCCCCAGAGGTCTTGGGGGTGGGGAGGAAGGGATATGTGAACTCAGTTCAGCTGAATTGAGAAGGAAACAGAGGAGGACCCTGGGATGTGTTTGAGAAACAAACACAAACCCAGAAACTAGACATGCAGCATGAGGTTGGAAGTCCATGAAGTCCGTGCAGTCAAGTCTGGTTACTTAGAGAGAGAGCATGTTCCCATGACAGAGCTCCTAACTAAACGGACTCAAGGCTTACCTACACTGTGCTTCACATGCTCAGTCCCAAGACTGAGCCCTGAGGTTTGGATGGTCATGGGCTAATGAGTGGGAGCTAAGGGTTGGTTGGTATCTAGCACAGGCTCAATAAACAGTTGTTGCATGAATGATTGATATGGTTTTAGGTACAGAGAGGAAATTTTCTGTTCTTACCCAAGTATATACAGGCACCAATTTATAGTTAAAGTTATCATGCCCCATAAAAACTAATTTCTTAGAGTATTAACAATTTATGTATCAGAATTTTTTGACTGAATAAATAAGGAACCAAAGGTTTAAATAAAATTAGTTGCATTTTAGTATTAAAGAGTTCCTGAGTGACTTGACTACAGATTGATTTCTGACATACTGGTTGAATGGGTTCATTTTCCCAAATTTATTTGATTAAAGAGTCCACTTCTTAGTAATAACTTAAAAATCATAAAACCCAAACAACCTCTGTTCTTTCTTGTGTCTCCTGGACTCATGCTGTGGAGAGGACATAGGTAAGTACTGAATACACAGAGTGAGGTGGAACTCAAAAGGGATCCAGGGGTTGTGGTAGTACTGAGGGGAATATTATCTTTTGGAAGTTTCTAGGATTTCAAAAGCAAAATTTATAGCCATTAGGCAATCTTCATTTTTATTGATGATCCTGCCTAGAGCTGAGAAGCCAACAGCCAAGAATCCTACTTGACTCTAGTCTATAGCTCAAGATTGGGTTGGATAGATTTGGAGACTATGGGCTTTTTCAGAGGATATGTATGGGATGAGAAAGTTAGGGGGTGCAGGCAGGTGTAGCCAGCTTGGGGTACTGCTGTGGGATGGTCTGTATGTCAAATAAAACACTGATTGGCCAATGGCCAGGCAGGAAGTAGGTGGGACAAGGAGAGAGGAGAATTCTGGGAAGCGGAAGGCGGAAGTGGAGAGACACTGCCAGCCGCAGCCATGACCAGCAGCATGTGAAGACGCCGGTAAGCCACCAGCCACGTGGCAAGGTATAGAATTATGGAAATGGATTAATTTAAGCTATAAGAACAGTTAGCAAGAAGCCTGCCACGGCCATACAGTTTGAAGCAATATAAGTCTCTGTGTTTACTTGGTTGGGTCTGAGCGGCTGTGGGACTGGCGGGTGACAAAGATTTGTCCTGACTGTGGGCAAGGCAGGAAAACTCTAGCTACAGGGTACAAAGCAAGTTCCAGAACAGCCAGAGTTGTTACATAGGGAAACCCTGTCTCAAAACAAACAAAGAAACAAAGAAACAAAGAAACAAAAACAACAAAAACCAAACAAAAAATTTGCCATCTTTATCACTCTGGCACAAAGGCAAATGGTATTTTTGGTTGTATATAGTTGAGTTGGAGAGAAAGAAACAACCCCAGATAATGAAGTGGGCGAGAGGAGGCAGTGAGGGCTGAGATGGGAACACCATTCGTTTTCAGGTTTACTTTCACTGAAGTGATGTAAGCACATTGACCTGCAAGCTGAGCTGTTTGACTGGCATTGAAAATTCTTTTCTTAAAAAGATTTTGTGTGTGTGAGTATTTTTCCTGCATGTATATGTATGTGCACCATGTGCATGCCTGATGTCATAGATTTCCTGGAAATGGAGTTATAGACAGTTGTGAGCTGCCATGTGGGTACTGGGAATTGAACCTGGGTCTTCTAGAAAAGCAGTCAGTGTACTTAACTGCTGAGCTATCTCTCCAGCCCTGGCTTTGAGAATTTTAAACAGGATGTGCCTGTGTCTCAGACAAGCAAAATCATAAACATTCAGATGAGCATCATTGAGCTCATTGGAGCAGCCAATGCCAAAGGACTCATTAAAGGAGAAACTTGCAGTGCATCTCAGTGTAGTAACCCAACCCACATACTCTCCAGTAATGCTGACTGGTGGTCAGTCCATGGCATACACTGCACTGTTAATGAACATAGCCTTCCTTCCTTCCCACCATTCCTGATACCAATCCTCCGAGAATCCTGGGGAATTTCTAAGCTTATACTGCACAGTGCTATGGCCATTAACATCATCTTGTAACATGTCCCACCTGGGAAGTCTTGCTTCATGATTCCAACTCAAATACATTGTGGAGTTTCTTAACCAAACCGTTCAGAACTGAAAGCGTAACCCTACTACTCATATCTCCATTTATCGCGGCGTTTTCTCCTACGTTGTTTTCCAGTAGATGGCAAACTGATTTCTGGGTCCGTTTCTGTTGTTTTGAAACAGTCTCTTTCATGTTCACGATGTTGATAGGCACCAGCAGGCGTGGGCTGACTGGTTATCTGTGGGCTTGTTTTTCTGAGGCTCCAGCAGGCATGGACTGACAGGTTATCTGTGGGTGTCTCTGCTGCCTACTGCCCATTGTTTCATGTTTAAGGAAGAAACACATCTGCCCCGCTGCATCGGCACAAAGGCAGAAGGAAGATTAGAGCTGCCACCCAAGCCATTGTTTCCCCATTCTGCTCATTTTCCCGTTGCCTGACCTCCTTATGAACATAATAATTACTCCTGGATCTCTGCAAGCCGTGGCTGCACCAAAACAGATCACAGCATCAGCCGCGTGCTCTGCTCACATTCAGGACCAGGGCTCTGATGAACTGCTCATTTCCAGGAGAGGAGTTTCCATGGAAACTCGGACAAAGGGAAAGCGAAATAATTCTTCTGGCACACAGGAATTCTGCCTTTCTTTGTATTTGCAGCACTGTGTCCCCTGAGCAGGTCAGTTGGTTAGCACCACCCTGGCTCTCTAGGAATTCCTGCTTTATATATACACACACACACACACATATATGTATATATATGTATACATATATATGTATATGTATGTATATATATATATGTATACATATATATAACATTCTACATATTAAAAGTCTATAAAATAGAATTTGATAAGGGTGATACAAAGTTATTTCTCAGAAGGCTCAAGCCCAGAGGGTCATTTATTAGTTCTTTACAATAAGACATAAAGGAATCAAAGCATGTGTTTAAGTAGCCACTGACTTTATAAATGTGAGCATGTTCTTCCAATTCTAAAATCCCTGAAATAGGCCTCAAGGAAAAAGCTTAGTGCAAAGTAAAGGGATCACCCATAAGACACAATTTGGTGTTTTAAGGCAAATTGTTCCCTGAAAACGTAGACCATGTAAGAATAAAAGTCAAATGAGTTCTCATAAGCCTGTGCATCATTGATCTGGAGCAAAAAGAAGTCATGTGCATTTCTTTGGAAAATGATTGGTTTGCAGGCTCCCTCATTGTCCACATATCTTCTGTGGCGCCAGTCCAGCGCTCTGAAGCTGTTTGGGGGGCAGGTGTGATTCAGGGAAGGGATGCACCATCTCTTGCAGAGTTATTCAGCATGATGCGTAACTACGGACACTTTAATTCACTTACCATACAATACTTTCTTGTTGAATTTGATTGCAACTATGTTCAGAAAAAAAAAAAAAAAGAAAAAAAGAAAGTCCCTCTTTGATGTATTCTTCCTGTCATGGGCCTGAGAGTGGGTAGAGAACACACCCAGACACCAAGTTCTCAGCACAAAGGAGATTTACTACCCCAGAGGGACAATGGAGGCTGCCTCTGGATGTCAAAAAGCTGCAGATGTTTCTGCAGAAGTGAGTGTTTAAGGAGAAAAGGGGAAGTCTGTGCGAGGGTGAGTTGCTGAGTCCTGATGGACAGGGAGCCAAATAATGCATTTCGATTGTTGGAACCTAGTTGTTCAGTCTCAGGAATGAGTCAGTGGCCAAAGGAGGGACTAGACCTCGGGGGTTAAGCTTTAGGAATGTGATCTAAGGGTTTAGCAAAGAAGACGGAAGGGGGTGGGGAGTGGGCCAGACCTCCCAGTGCCATGTTTGCCGTGCTCGGCCCTGTTAGAGAGCTCTTCTGAGTAACAGTCCATGAGCTATAGGCACACAGGTCTCTGGTCTGTCAGATCCGAAAGTGGAACAAAACCCAACACAACACAAACAGTAAAACAGTGATTGACAATGCTGCATATTGTCCAAGTTGTCATGTTGAGACTTGATTCGTGTGTGTGTGTGTGTGTGTGTGTGTGTGTGTGTGTGTGTGTGTGTGTGTATGTGTGTGTGTGTGTGTGAGAGAGAGAGAGAGAGAGAGAAAGAGAGAGAGAGAGAGAGAGAGAGAGAGAGAGAGAGAGAGAGAGAGAGAGAGAAAGAGAGAGTCTGGAGGAGACACCTGTCGCTCAACTTAGCCCTAACTGTGTGGGGTAGGTTAGGTAAAGCCTTCAAAACAAGATGTGTTTCTCACGATCCCTCAAGGATGTGAGATGTGAATAAGGCAGGCAAGCGGGTAACTACGTCTAGAGAGAGGAAACAGGAAACGTAAAAACACAGCTGGAAGAAGACTAGTGCTGTAGGAACTGTGTGTAGGTCTCCATGCAGACAGTAATGGAATCAGGCACAGAGCAGGAAGAAGGCTGAAGCCGAGGCCTTGGGTGCTTTATGAAAAGCTAAGGCACTTGAGTCTGGTTGAAATGTAAGTCACTGAGTGATTTCAGCAGAATATGAAATATTAAATCTTTCCAGTCATTGTGATGGAAGAGTTCAGAAGGGAGGAAGTCATCCATAAAAGGGAGATCAACTCAAAGAACAAAAGGATAATGCTGGTAAGAAATATTTGTGGCTCTGGATGGTGGTGGTGCACACCATTAATCCCAGCACTTGGCGGATCTCTGAATTTGAGGGCAGCCTGCTCTACAGAGTGAGTTCCAGGATGGGCAAGACTACACAGAGAAACCCTGTCTTGAAAAACAAAATCAACAAAAACATGTTTGTGGTCTTTATCACAGCAGGCAGACAGAACTGGAGAGGGGATTAGTCTGGAGGGTTGGTGGCAGCATGCTGGTTTGGAAACCAGCTACTTGGGTGGGATTATTTAAAGAAGTGGAAGGCGGAAGTGAGCTTCAGGTGTTGGGGAAATGGCAACAAGTTTAAGTGAAATTCGTTTTCTCAGGGGTGGAACATTCCCTCAATGGCTCATGTTAAAAGTGTGGTCAGAAGCCCATGGCACTGCTAGGAGGGGGTCCTTTAGGGGGTGGGGTCTGTGGAACAAATGGAGAACACTGGGAGTGTGCCCTGAAAGCGGTTTAGCCTTCTCGGGTTCTGGCAACCTTAGGTGAACAGACCCCTTCACCATGATGTACGGTGACGTCACAGAGCCAAACAAGCAGGGACCAAAACGTCTGAAACGGTGAGTTTAAACACGCCTTTCCTCCTTTAAGTTGTTTATCTGAAGTGTTTTTCACAAGGAGAGTAACTTACACACAGTGCAAAAGAACTAAAACAAAAACTCAGAGATGAAGGCTACGGCTTTAATTTTGCACTGCTTGGCTTATTGGTTGCATATCTCAGGCAAACTTGTTATGTTTTGCATTTCAATTCCTTCAGATGATTCCATGCAGTTGTTTAGAAGATGAAATGAACCAATGTGTATGAAACATTTACACATTTGCTCAGCCTATGTCCTTGGAGCATCCACTCCTGTGTACTAGGGTAGGGCATTAGAAGTGCAGAAGGCCAAGTTCTTGCCTTTGGAGAGCATCTACTGGATGTCAGAGCCCACTGTAAGCCAGCTGAAAGACGAGCAGATTCATTACAGATTTAGAAATCTGCTTTGAAAGAAACAAGTGGATGTGACAGTTATAGACAGAATTGAGAGGTCTTTCTAGAATGAAGCTAGAGTGAGCCCCTCAAGCCACATGAGTGGCCAGGCCCCTCCCCTGAGGACTTCCAATTGCTAGGTTCCACCTACAGGACACAACCGTAACTGCTGGACCCTGCCCTCACCCTACAGAGTAAAATGCCCAATCTCTGGACATGAAATCCCACCAATCTCCACCCTGGAAAGCTCTACCCTGGAAAGTTCCACCCTCCTCCTCCTCCTCCTCCTCCTCCTCCTCCTCCTCCTCCTCCTCCTCGTCCTCCTCAAGAAACTCTATATAAGCCCTGCATCCTGTTCAGTCCTCTGCTGTTTCTTGCCCTAGCAGAGCAGAGCAGAGAAAGTCACCCTCCTGGTTTTTCCCCGTCTCAATCAATCTCTTGTGTGAGGTTTGTTGTGTGGTGTGACTTTGTGCTAATCCTCGGCTCCGGACCGCCAGGTTACTTTCTTGTGAAATATGTATTTATACTGTGTGAACACATGTCACTGGGATTGGTTTAATAAAGAAGCTGACTGGCCAATAGCTGGGCAGGTACAGGTTGGGCAGGAAAGTCAAATTGAGAGGTTGCTGGGAAGAAGGGTGGAGCCTGGGAGTCTCAATCAGATGCAGACTGAAGCAAGATGGGTATGCCATCCCTAGAAAAGGTACCAAGCCACATGGCAAAGCATGGGTAAGAAATATGGGCTAATTTAACATGTAAGAGTTAGCTAGTAACAAGCCTGAGCTGTTGGCCAAGCATTTATGATGAATATTAAGCATCCGAGTGGTTATTTGGGAGCAACTGCTGGGACACAGAGAGACTCCACCTACACCTTTCCATTCGAGCTGTTTTGCTTACAGCTAAGAAAGGCTAAAATTCATGAGGGAGCCTATGGCAGCTATTAGGGCAAGGAGGGAAACATCTGAGGTCATGACAACAATCGATATAGAGCCTCTGAAGGAAGTAAAGTCTGTAGGGTAGTGCACACTTAGCAGCACTTTGTGTATAATAAGCTCACAAGAGATAATAGGTGGTATGTTATAAAGGTGCCAAGTATTTGATGATATGCCATGGAATACAGACTTCACAGAATATCTCTTTTATTTATGTATCTTCTTAGTTAAGAATATAAATTTATTGTCAATGAGGAGTTTTTCAAGGCAATGTTGAAGTTTGTGGCTTTAAACCTCAGCCACAGGACACTTTATAATTAATGCTTTTCCCCTACAGTTCTGGAAATCTATTTTCTTTTTAAAGTTTGTTTGAATCTGATACACCATTAGTAGTAGATATGCCTTTCAGCATGGGAGACTGCTAAGTACCTTTTTAAAGTTTGAAATCCATATAAGCATATACAGAAATCTATTTTCTTGTGCTTTTAGTAGAAATCTCTGTCATTAGTCACTTACACATTTTTTAGTGTACAGTGATAGAAGACATTTCATTTAATCAGGCAGTTCAATCTGAGGCTTAGGGGGCCACATAGGTCCCAGGATAGCTATGGATGTGGCCTGATCAATACATTTGTAAATGACAATGTCATGTCACACTGTTATAAGATTGGACAACCCTGAATGGGTGCTGCGAGTGTAGAGCTCAGGGGCCAATAATCTCATAAGTAAAAATTCACTCAACATAGATGGTTTAAGTATGTAAAAACTTATAAACAAAGTTGGGGGTATAGTTTAGTTGTAGAGTGCTTACCTATGTAAGACCTAAGGCTGATTCTCAGAACCTCAAACTACAGAGTTCGGGGTATAGTTCAGTTGTAGAGTGCCTACCTAACACATGTGAGGCCTGGGGTTGATTCTTGGAACTCAAACATTTGTGAATAGTAAATGCTACGTAGGGAAAATGCTGTCTTCATCTTCATGTTCAAGGACCATTTCTGAGGGTTTACTGTGTTGCCAGCAAAGGAAAGATTATCACCAACTTTTGCCCACAACAAGGGCACCTGAATTTGATATGAATCTTCCTAACATGTGCTACCATCTTAAAATGGAACATACATTGAAAGTTTGCTGCCATTACACAGGACCTCTGAATTAAACACTGAAAACATAGAAGCATTGCATTTTTTTTTTACTAATGCATTCTTCACTGATATATTAAAACATGTTGTTATAAATTAAAAGTTTAAACATCCAAGGAACCCAGTGAAGAAGAAGTAATTAAGCAGACATTAGAACTACACTAAACGAGACTAGGACTACAGCATGAAATGAATGGCGGCCTCCGAGTTTGCCCAGAGTGAATCATAACAAAGAGCTAACGAAGATAAACAGTCTATTTAAGTGTGGCTGGAAAAATTCCCCTCCAGCCAGCAGCTGGCAGGACTGCTGTCATTCAAAGGGCATTGAGCAAATGTCAAATAATTGAGTCACAGAGAAACAGGGATGACATGACCTACATTCTCATTAACAAGTTTTGAGAATTCTTCCCTGACCTATTAAGCAGATGATGCTTAATTGTCGTATTAAGCCAAAGAAAAGCAACGAGAGGCCAATGTTTAAACAGGATTCACCTTTTGATTTTTTGGAAAGATTGGCAATGATGCTTGTATGCCGGCAGAGCACGAATTTCCTTGAAATTGCCTTGATAGGAGCCGGAATGACCAGGGACTACTGACGAGTGAAATACCAAGTTCGGCAGAGACAATGGAGTACTCCCGTCAAGTTCAAAGGCTGTCATATCCTAGGACAGACAGTGCCTTCAAAATTCCCTTCCTGCCTGAGTAACCAAGGAAGTGTATTGCATCCTCCTCATATTTAAAGGAGCCCTTGACTAACAAGCTGTTCTTTGCCAGAATTAACGGTGGATTGTCTTTTTGTATCCCCAGTTCCTACTTCCTCATCGACCTCTGACTTTCATCCGGTTTTCATGAACTTATTCATTAATTAGAGTCCGCCAGCCTGGCGTAGTAATTGGCCTTTGTTTTGGCCCTTGATTGTGTCTTTGCCTCTTCGATTCAATTTACCTCTGTGTCTTTGAAACCAACTCCATTCATTTGCCAGGTTTTAGCCTGTCCTGTGCTTTACCCTAAGGTCAGAGAATTACAGGTATATACATAATACCACTGCAAGGAGGAGGATTTTAATAATAGAGGATCTAATATGAAATAACACACATCCCTTAATGGTGAACAGAAATAGATCATTTCAACACCCTTCAAGTTAAAAATGTTCTTAGCAGAGTCTCAGGATTTTACAGACTAAGTAGGTTTGAGACCAGTGATATGAAATCTGGAGCTTGAGGAAAAAAACCAGAGATTGCCCTGAATGTAATATAAATACTTCTATAATGCTCATTAGAAATGGACATTAATTAAGAACCAGGAAAGTAGGGGATAGAGAGATAGCTCAGCCATTAGGAGGCTCTTCCAGAGGATCCTGGTTTGATTTCCAGCACCACACAGTGGCTAATAACTAACTGTAACTCCAGTTCCATGGGATCCAACACTCTTCTAGCCTCTGTGGGCAATGCACACACATGGAGCACAGACATACGTGCAGGCAAGATACCCCTGCACATCAAATAAAAAATAGAACCAGAAAAATGCAAGATTAATTTGTAAATATCACTATAAATTGATTATATTTAATGTTAATAAAAACATATTATTAAGACTATTCCTTGGTAATTTCTGAAATGGGTTTTGTTTTCCATTTTTGATATATGAAGCATAGCTACAAGTCTGAATCCTGGTCTCTTTGTTTTTAATTCATTAAATATATCCAGGGGTGGGTACAGCCGCTAATCCCCCCACATGGCCTTAAATGGCCTTTACTAGGTCTGAACACCATTTTCCAGTTTTGCTGACAGTTAGTTCACCACTAACAGCTGCCACATGCAGCCCTCTTTCAAGACTATCTTTGGGCCACTAAACAGCGTTTCTCAACAGCTGGGAGGCAGGGTTGCTGGAAGTGTGTGGCATTTCTCTTCCCCAGGGTTGACCATGCCAGTGTGTGAGACTACAAACTGGTGTTCCAAGTATGCAAACTCTTCAGGTTTTGCTGCAGACCAACATCAGAGTGTTCCAGAAGTCCACTACTTCTAGCTTTACATGATTTGAAACAGAGTGGCCATAGTGTTGTACTCTGAATTGGTAGTGGTTTTGTTTTGTTTTAACCTTCTTTGTACAAGGGTGTGTGTGATGGTTTGAAGGTGAGTTAGAGTTAGTGAAACGAGGAACTCTGAAATAGAGAACAAATATTGATGGGAAATAGTAGGGAAAAGGTTTAGGGAGGAGTTAGCATCCACACTGGTAACACGGAGGTGCCAGGCAGCTTGCCTACCTAGAAGATTCAGTGCTGAGAAACTGAGGCCAATCACAATTCAGACAAGAACTGAGCTGCTACTTCGACATCAAACCAGACCTTATTCCTCAAATAACTGTCATTTTCACAGTAACTAATGGGTCAGGAGGCAATGAATCAGAATTTTCCCTGTCCCCGTAGAAGGAGGCCATCTTGATCCAAGTCACATGCTTGGAGAATGAATCGCTATCTTAACTCATAGCAGGATGGCTTTACAACTGTCTGGTTTTGATTCCAAAGGTAAACTTCTATTGCAGACAACTATATTACTAGCTTTGGAATAGAGGCCTTCAACTTAACAGCTGAATGATGTTGAATAAACCACCAACCTTTTAAAAACTCCAGCCCCAAAGGTATGTGTTACAATAGGTCGATATATAACATGCATGATGAATGCTGGTTTCTATCATAGTCAATGAAATTCCTTATTTTTATTATAATATCCTTCTTTAAAAAAAGTAAAATTAAGCAGCTCATGCTAAGAAAACAAGCCCAGGAATCTGGAGAGTAGTGTTCATGCTTAGGAGCTAGACTCTGCCCTGGGTCATAAGTGAATTCCTATTCTTAGTCATTGGGAAATCCATAATCACCATAAATGGACTGTACACAATTTGCTTTTTATGTTTAGCCTCTCCAGGACCAGAACTTGTGTGAAGTTGAAAGCTGCAGTTTGAAATGAGAATTAGAGGGATGTACTCACAAGAAGCCAGCCAAAACATCTTCAGGGGCTTTGATCTGTTTACCACACCATAATTACTCTTTTTATTAAATACAGAAATTGAATATTTTTTGCCAGCACATAAATTATGTCCCCAGTTTGATTCTTCTTGCCATCACTGGATACACTAAATGGCATAAGATTGGGATGGTGCCCACTTGAGTAGATGCAGTTCATCCATCCTGTCCTGCATCCATCCTTCTCCCAGACATCTTATTCTCTTTCTGTGCACAAGCGGCAGATGGGCAGAGGGATGCTATGCAAATACTGCTGCATTTCAGCTTGGAGACACTTAGTCTTTGGAGCCCAAACCGAAGAGTGCAGTGTTTTCACCTAGAGGCAAGACCCAGGTATTGCACGGCCTTCGCTGAGGGCGCCTCTTAATCCCTGTTGTGCCATAAATGCTTCCTGAGGAGGAAAAAAATGTAATGCATAAAACAAAATGCAAATGAAATGGACTATAATGAAATGAAATTCTATCTCTGATGGTTTTGAGCATCTGTAGATCTTAACAGTACATTCTAGATTTGGAAGCCTTGGGAAGATGTTTGTGCTACTTGGAGCGGGGAAAATCAGGAATAACTAGCCAAATGATGGCAAAGTGGAAAAAGACTGATTTGAGCAAGGAGGAACACTATGTGAAAGGACAAGAGTGGGAGTGAGGGAAAGAGAACAAGGTGTCCAGTGTGCGTTCTGAGCTCAAAAGTCTGGCCTGGAAAAGTCCAGCTAAAATAAGGAATCGTTTCAGCCTGTGCGTCTTCTTTAGCACAAGGATGGTTCCTAAGGGCTGCCTAGGTAAGCAGGTACACAGAAGTTCTCTTCGTACCAATGTTCTGTGTGGCTATAGATCGGGACCATGCACGGTATTTTTAGTATAGCAAGTTGCAAATAACACTATACAACTCTCAGAACGGAAAAGATTTAAAATAGACTAAACAGACTAATCCAAACCACTATGTGCATTGCTGACTGGGGACTCTCCTCGCAGCTGGCGATCTCAGCTGTGGTCACGGGGCACTCTCTCTGATCTTGAAGCTTTCAGTCTGACGTTCCCTGTGGCTGAAGAACAAAGCACCCAGCAGTAGGCTCCTGTGTTTTGTGTTTTAAAATTGGTGGAGGAGAGGTCACTCTGCAGATTTTATTTGATTTTAATTAAAGAAATCAGAGCATAGCACTTGTGTGTCTCTTCAGGGTACAGCGTGGTGACTCAACATGTTTACATTGTGCAGTAATCAAATCACGATGTTTACTATTTCTAACACTTATACATTTATTACTTTTTGTAGTGAGAGAATTCAAAATACTCTCCTAGAAGCCTGGAGAGATGGTTTAGTGCTTAAAAGCACTTGCCTTTGGCTTTTTTTTTTTTTTTGTCTTTTCGAGACAGAGTTTCTCTGTGTAGCTTTGAAGCCTTTCTTGGAACTCACTTTGTAGACCAGACTGGCCTTGAACTCACAGAGATCCACCTGCCTCTGCTTCCTGAGTACTGGGATTAAAGGCGTGCACCACCACTGCCCCACTTTGTCTCACAGAGCTTCCCCAAAGGGTGAAACTTAAACGCTTAGAGAATGGCCCTCTGATCCCACAGGCAGAAGTGTTAGTGGTAGCATTCAAGGTATACCATGGGAGAGATGAGAAAGCCCCCCCCCCCCAAAGAACTGCCAGATGCTGGCACATGCTGTCCAAGACCAGCTCCCTGAAAGCCGCCGGGTCTCTGTTTCAAGTGCGGGAAAGACGGCCAATGGGCCCAGGCTTGCACCACCGCCCACGGAGGGCACCGATAGGGCCTTGCCCAAAATGTTGTCAAAAGGGTCCCTGGTCAGCTGACTGTCCTAATGCACCTAGTGGCATAGGAATGCCAGATGAAGACCACCCTCGGGCTGACTTTGTAGGCTTGGCTTACAGTGATGACAGACTCTGCCCGGTCCCGGCCACTCCCATCTCACACAGGGAACCCAGGGTAGTGAAAATAATTGCTGGGCACCCCATCTCCATCCTTCGTGGCCCAGAACCTTCTGCCTGACAGGGAGACAGTTGTTTAGCTCTAACTGTTTGGGGGGCACCTAGGCAGGGGGATCGGGGTCCATTCCTGGTGCATGAGCAGGCCTCTGGAATCCGGTGCTGTGGTGTGACACCTTGCGCAGCCTTGGTGCAGTGGGGAGGGGCTTGGACCTGCCTAGGCTCAGTGTGCTGGGCTCTGCTAACTCCCCATGGGAGATCTTGATTTGGTGGATGTGGAGATGTAGGGTGGCTTGGGAGGGAGGGCTGAGGAGTGGGAGGAGGGAGGAGGTGGATCTGTGGGTGGTATGTAGAGTGAGTAGAAAATTTCTTAATAAAAAAAATGAAAAAAAAAAAAAAGAGCACTTGCTATTCTTCCAAAGGATCTGGATTCACCTACATGGCAGCTTACAACTGTCTATAACTCCAATTCCAGGAGATCCTATTTCCTCTGGCCTTTGCAGGCACCACACACACATGCAGACAAAACACTCACATGCATGAAATTGAAATAAATAAATCTTTAAAAACTTCTCAGATATTTGAAAGACATATCAATATATATGTCGGATACTGTGTGCCTTTTATTTGGTGACATTGGGTAAGACTTGATAGAAAAGAAATACCTTTCACCAACTAGTAAAACAAGAAAGATATATTAAGATAGTTTAGTTGCTGTGTGATGTCATGGAAAGAGTAGTTTAGTTCTAGAAACAAGGGAAAGGAGTTGCTTGAATTGTGATGGGTTTGATTAACAGCTGGTGTAGCTAAACACCCTGAGACTCTGCTTTCTTGTGAGTAAGAGGTGTATTTAGTACTTACACTTTCAGACTAACAGAAATAATGCAGACAATGCACTAAAAACAATGTGTGTTCCAGAATACAGCAGTTAGATCAAACTCTCTGTCTGGCATTCCTGACTTACCTCTAGGAACCACGCCTGCACACACATTGACCACACCACAAATGATACAGGGAAACACGATTTAAAAGAACAGAGACTGAAGTTTCTACACAGCGTTTCTTAGACTGGTGATTGAAAGAACATAGCTCCACAGCAATGTTACAGATTTTTGAGTTACACACATATTAAATAAGTTGTCATTGCTCAGGCAGTTTATATAGTCTCTATACATCTTTAGATTATTTTTAGTTAAAATTTATGTATTTGTATTTCCATGTGTGCATGTGTGTGCGCACAGGCATATGCTCATGAGTGCACATGGATGTACCACAAAGATCAGAGGATAACTTTAAGGAGCTATTCATTTCCTTCCATCCTTTTTTGAGTTCTGGGGATTAAACTCAGATCTTTAGGCTTGGTAGCAAGCACTTTACCTCCTGAGACATTTCATCTGCTCTAGTTTATATATGGTGATTTTTGTGAGTTTATGCTGAAGGGACCACAAGACTAAATGTACTTGAAGAGGTTATATGTAGATAGAATATTTTCTTTTTTACAAAACCAAAACTTTAATCCCAAGGATTTCCATAAAACATATTACAAATGACAGCATGAATAAATAATCTTTCACAATACCTCAAAAGTTTAGCTCTGCAAAATGCCTTTAAACTGGTAGGAAGTTGATATTTTGAAATCTCAGATTTTTCAAATAACGTGCAAACACTTGTGTATTAACAGATAATAATAATAATAATAATAATAATAATAATAATAATAATAATAATATAAGGACTTTATGAACTAAGAAAGCCAAGTTTCTTGACATTTATCAGACGATACAGTCACCACCCTGAGTGAAGACTGGCTGGATGTTTTCAAAAAACCCCTAGTCTAGTTCAAAGGTGCAGTGCTAAATCGTTACCCATTGGTCTTTTGAACTCAGGAGCTTTTGAACTCTGCTCATCAATCTGCAGCTGCATACAGTATCCGAGCTACTGTGTACAGTGTCCTGGCTACTACATGGGAGTTTCTCTTTAGATATATTTTAAGTCTTAAATTTGATCAAGTGTGACAAGCTATTTGGGGACTCAGTATCCAGGGGCTTTAGACACAGCACTTCAGACCACAAGCCATAGGAGTGCCTCTTATGCTCAAAGTCTCATTGGAATCAAGACCTATGGGGCGGTGGGTGTGCGATGGATGTGAGGGGCAGCAGCCTGTACAGAAACAGCTAAATATTCTGCAGCACAATTGTAAATTAGATTCCAGTATACAAGGGAGGTGCTTTCTGCTCAAGGCAAGAGGAAGAACTCTTCACCCGCAGGGGGTGACAGTTTGTGAAACTATGAAAAGGAAATCATATATTCAGATAAAGACACCCCCTAGTCAGGGGGTAAGGATAGAAGCCAACTAAAGACACATGGAGTGTTTTTTTCTTTCTTCCAAACATTAAGACAGTATGCCTAGACAGAGATCGATACTGACTTCTAGCATTAGTCTTCACCTCTGCTAAGTTTACTTTTTATTCTCTTATACAATCACTAGTGTGGTGATATTTTAATTGTGCTGAAATGTGATTTTATTTGTATGTTAAGAAATAAAGTTTGCCTGGAGATCAGAGGTCACATAGCAAGGTCACATAGCAAGCCATAAACAGGATTTAGGTGGTGGTAGCACACGCCCTTAATCCGATCCCGTGGCAGGCAGAGTCTCTCTGTGGTCAAGGACACAGCCAAGAATGGTGACACCAGCCTTTAATTCTAGTACCAACCATAGAGACTTGGAGGTCTGTATAGACAGGCAGTGATGAGGAAGTCATGTGACTGGGCTTAGAGCCAATGAGAAAGCAGAACAGAAAGGCAATAAAAACACAAGTTAGATGGGAAGAAGCTCTGGGGCAGCGACAGCGGTGAGGTGGTAGGATAAGGTAGTCGTGGCTCTTCACTAGTTCTCTGATCTCTTTGGCTATTACCTCTGTATTTGGCTCTGTGTTTCTTATTTAATAAGACTGTTTAGAAATTCGTCTACACACTAGTTTGAAATCCTATTTCTTTTTACATGGTGTGTGTGTGTGGGGGGGAGGGCGTTCAGTAATTGGATCCCAATGTTCTGTCATTCTTTCATAAAGAAGGATTTCACTTTGCAGGAAAACAAACAAGTGTGATTTACCATCACATGAACATTCGCCTTTTGGTGGGGCTCACTGTAGAAGTGAAGGAATTCTGGAAGACAACTGTTAATAGGCACTGTAATACTCATGTTCAATTTTTCTTCTTTCTTTTTTTGGAGGGTGTTTAAAATGTTTATTTTTTTTAAATTTAATTTATTTTACATCCCAACATCAGCCTATAGGTGATACATTTCCCCCTCCACCTTTGACACATTTTCCTCTAGAGCTCTTTATGATGCCATTGTTATTTGATCTGAATCCAAATAGACCTGCATGAATTACAACAATTAAAGTATACACACATGTTTACTTGTTTCATTCCGAGTAATAGGAAAAATGAATATAGACAGGGCCCCACGAAACCCACAAGGATCCCTGTTCAAGAAACCATTGTCATTATGTCAGTATTTATTGTTTGCTTTTAATTAGAAGCTACACACAAAGCTTCAGCTCTCTCCAGGACAGAAAAGGGAAGAGCCACAGATGAATTTGCCTTCCTTCTGGCATGTTGGTTTTTACGTTTTTATTTTTCGCCTAACCATCCATGCAGTTCCTATTATCATACCCAATGTTGTTCTCTCAAAGGCATCGTGCTGTTTCAACAATTATTAAATGTTGCTTCACGGTAGCTATGACCACCTGGCTAGTCTGTATTTTACTGTTGGCAGTTGGAAAGGCAGGGATGGTGTGGGCCAACGGGCTATGATAGACTAGCTGGGCCTGCCGTGGCATTCCGCCACGGTTCTTTTCAACCCGTCTCTTCATTTGCTGGAATCTTCTGGCTCCCCTCCAGTCATCCATCACTGAACAGAGAGTTTGGCCATGAATGGGAGGGCTAGAAACTGGAATGGAATTCAAGGTTCAGCAGACAGGCTCCAGCTTCTCCATACACTGGCTCCAACCTTGGCTCTCCCAGCAGACACTGTGCAGGGTCTGTGGTTCCATAGGTAGACATTTTCATTCTAATTACAGAAGTCAGTTAACATTATCAGTACACAAACACGTTCTAAGGGAATTTTAAAAAGCACATGTCATTTCATTTCTGCTATTAATAAGTGCATTACCTCCATATGGCCATCTTTAAAGCAAGCAGGACTTGGTAGGGTATAGCTGGTTCTAGTCCCGTTTCCTTGCAGTGTGATGTGGCCATGTTTCCCTTTCCTCTGTCAAGTTAACCCTCAGAGCAACGATCAGCTGCTTCAGAGAAGATTGACCTAATGACACCCTTCCTCTCAGAGAATTAGACTGAGATTTAAACTGTGCTGCTTTTTTTTAGATTTATTTATTTTATGTGTATGAGTGTTTTGACTACATGTATGTATGCATATGACATGTGTGCCCAGTGCTCCCATTAGCCACAAGAAAGCATCAGATTGTCTGGAACTGGAGTTACAGATGGTTATGAGCCACCATGTGGGTGCTGGGAACTGAACTCAGGTCCTTGGGAGCAAGTGTTCTTAAACCTCGAGCCATCTCTCCAGTTCCTAAGCTGTGCCTTTAAAGAAATACATCCTTCAGCTTTTTTGCTGCATACATTAGCATTATTTCCTGTCTCCTTGATTATTCATGGCTGTAATTATCAAGCTGTTTCAATTTGTTGACTGAATATTCTGCAGCTTCCAGGCTTCCACTATGCAAGAGCGCTCATAACAACATAGAGCCAGGCAATAGGGCAGGAAACATTGCAATCGAGCTCCACAAAGAAGGCTTTAGATGCAGAAAGTTCCCAGGTCTCTTCATTAGAGTGCCAGCTGATTGAGTATTTCTCAGCTTTCATTGAAAAAAAAAAAAAAGTTGTGGACCTGTGGTTCTGGAGAATCAAACTGTATATTAAATAAAATATCTGCCATATATCCTAGGAAGCATATATTTTTTTAAAAATCAGTTCTTGCTTATGCTACTTGTGTGAATAATGTGATTGATTTTTTTTTTTTACTTTATCTTCAACTAACTGGCAGCAGTCAGTCATAAATCTATCTGTGAGGTACCTTGCACAGGATAAAATGTTATTTCTCCTCAGTGTGGTCTCATTTGATTACAATTGCAGCCGGGCCTGGCCACATTCCATCCATAATTAATCGTCGCTTTGGTTTCCAGTTGCGAGAGGCGAGTGCTGCCCGGCTCACATCCTTAGATAACGGCCGTGCGCGCCAGCTGGCGAGTGAACGGGGTCTTTCACACTGTGCCTTATGGGCGCAGCGGCTGAGCCTGTCAGGGGCGCTCGTTCAGCCGAACCGTGCCAGAGGAGGTCCAACTTGCTGACGACAGTCTCGTTGGCACCTCCTGCTTCCGAGGAAACACCATTTACAAAGGGGTTTCATTTCAGTATCTCTCGTTGGGTGATACAAAGTATCATTGGTAGTAATAGGAAAACGAATTCTTTCAGGGCTTTTCCGAAAAGGCAAGATCATCCCCTCCTTCCTGGATACCGAGCTGCCATCTCATCACCGTTAAGTGACTGTTTTGTCGAAGCACTAGGACATTGTTTACTTCTTGGGCATATAGTTTGACATTCCCCTTGGGGAAAGGGTGGGGCGTGTACCTGATAAAAATGACTGTTACCTATCCAAGCCCAACACTGAGGCTTACTTTTGAGTAACAGGGCATGTAAGTTTTCAGTTACTGGTGCAAAGAGATAGATGACATACTTTATTTCTTTCTTATTTCTTGAGACCAGGTTTTGCTATGTAACATAGCCTTGGCTGTTCTGGTATTCACGATGCAACAGAGCTGTCCTTGAACTTGGGCAATCCTCCTGCCTTAGCCTCTTTGGTATTGGTATTACAGGTGTGTGAGGCCATGCCCAACAAGATTTAAATAATGCAGCACTTAATTCACTTTCTGCAGAATTTCCTTAAAGATAAACAACATGGCTAGTATCACTAGGCATCCATTGTCACAGAACCTTATAAACAACTTTAACCCATTTCTGATTACTCAAACAGAATTGAAGCCAGATTTTGAAACTTACCTGCCCCTGGCAGCCATGTAGGTGGCGTTGAATGAAGTGGGTCCAGTGTGACAAGTCCGAGAGATGGTGGCTGGGGTATAATGCAAAGAACGCGTGTTTATGACGTATTTCACATAACATAATTGGCAAATGGTTGGCACATGGAGTAAAAGAAGAGGGAGATGCGTCTAATAACGCCATTAGAAAAGGTCCTTCTTACGTCAAGAGAAGCTGAACAATAAGGTTTTCATCTGGCTCTAGTTTTTATGCCACCACCAACTGCAAAAAGTTCAGTTAAAAAATGTTAGCAAACCAGATGTGGTGGTTTGTGCCTGAAATCCCTGCACTTGGGAAAGTGAGGCAGGACACCAAGGGCAGCCCGGTTACAGGGAGAGACTGTTTCAAAAACAAGTAGAAATAAAACCAGATCAGACCAGACCAGATTAGGCTATGCCAGGGCAAAAGAGACCAGACCAGACCAGACCAGACCAGGCCAGGCCAGGCCAGACCAAAACAAGACAAAAAATAATGAACAGAATTGTTTGTTTGAGATCTATGTATGACGGCCCTGAAAACAAAAGTGACTCATTTACACAGATCAACGTGTTCATCTTTTCAATGCAGCTGTCCTCAGAGATTGGATCTTGTGTCATTTAATACTGGAAGAGCGCTGATGCTCTTTTAGGGAGCAGATGAAGTTATTCATTTGATAAGTTGTGCCAATTTCTTGCACTTCTCCCAAATTACAACTCTTGTCACATACCATGAGATGTGCGCGGAGAGAAATGTTTTTGTATTGTAAACTGACACCTCCATTTACTCTGCGGCCTAATTTTATGATGATGCTAAAATGATTACAGTTGAAAAACTATGTAACACTGCCAATTCAACAATGTGTTCTGCAGTGGAATCACAATAAAACCTAGATTTAGAATCCAAAAAATTTATCTTGCTTAGCATGTGATTGTGAAGAAAATTCAAACCACAGTTTTGTGGGAGAGCCAACGTATATTAATTGTTAGGAGACTTTAAAACATTTGCTAGTTTTTTGTTTTGTTTTGAGTCAGGGACTCATTCTGTAATCTGTGATGGCATAGGACTCACCATATAGCTCAGACTGGCCTTGAACTTGCAATGTCTTCCTGACTTAGCCTTTTAAGTGCTAAGTCATTTTACAGATGTGGCCACCACAACCGCCATGCTGCTGCTGCTGCTGCTTCTTTGGAGATATAGAAAATCATAATAACTTTAGGACTTACTGTTCAAGGGAGAAAAAATAATATACAGACACAGGTATGGAACATTGTTTGACCATCTTTGATGTTCATGAAATGAAATATTACTTTATTTTCTTTAAGTTAGATTCAATTTGATGTCAAGCCCTTTCTTTAAAGTGAAATATAGCTGACGATTCATGTGTAAATTGAAAGTGTTAGTGTATGGACTTGCTGTGCACTGTGAGTATATCTCTAATTTCTTTAATTGGAGGCACATAGGTGTGCTGTGAGTGCAAACATCAGCTTAGGAATGACAGGAAGACTGGATTGGGATATTTATAGCTAGTGTTGTGGCAAGCATGGCTCCACAGTGTTTAAACAGTGGCATAGTGTGGTGGGTAGTTGTTCCAGCTTTGACCTGGAAGCACTACCCCTAGTGAGGCTTCTGGTAACGGCCATGCCTACCTATGACCTGTCCTTGGGGCGGGGCCGAGATGGGAGCCCTTAAGACCTGAGATCTGGATGTGCTGGCCCTCTTGGTTCTTGGTGATTTTGGATGCTGGAAGACAGACCGAGTCAGAGTTCTTCAGAGAACCCTGCTGGACTGCAGCTCACCTCTCCCGGATCCTGTAACCAACCCCTTTACTGACTGTAAGTTACTCCAAAATAAACCTCCTTTTTAACTACATGGAGTTGCCTTGATAAACCCCTACCTTAGCATAGAGAAAGCAAGGAACCCAAAGAAAGCTGGTTTATTAGAAACCGTCGTGAACGTCCTAGGAGGGAACTGGCTGGAGGGGCTTTTAAAGGAAAAGACAAAGATGGGGTAAGGGGGTGCTGTGGTTAATGCCGGCCAAGGCTTCGGGATGTGAGGATGTGGAAAGTGAGTTAGCTTTTTTCCTGGAAGAGAAGCAGAAACACAGAGGAAGCCATCGTTAGAGGAGTCTAGACTCTTCTAAACACTGAGCTGCGCAAGCAACAGCGTCCTGTGACAGGGGAGTGTTCCCATCTGTGGGACTCTACGGGAGCACGATCACAGTCCTTTGCACTGGGGGAACTTTGGAGATATTTTGTGATAATTGAGAAAATGTAGAATGGTCTAGAATATTGCATAATTCATTTAGATTAAAGTTGATGCCTTAGGGCTAGAGGAGGAGGAAGTGTCACACAGGTAAAATATCTTTATTTTGAAAAGATTCATTTTCAAGAGAGGCGAAGTGCCTGGAGTACAATGTCTGTCGTCCCCCCCCCCTCCAATGCCTTGCATTCAGAGACATGGCACTAGGATTTGGTTTTTAAGTGCGGTTTCTGGACGATCGAACTCAGGTCCTCATGCCTGTGAGGCGAGTGCTTTACTGAGGGAACCACCAACCTCCAACTAGCAATTTCTTTTTAAAAAGTAAATTAAGCAGTTGCCAGGTCAAATATAAGTGAGTAGATAATTAGGTCGGGAGTTTAGATGACCGAAAACAGAGCAAATTCAACCTGAACTCAGAGATTTGGACTTCTAAAGGGGCCTCATGTCTCAAAGGACACAGAGCTGTGTGCTGGTGTCTCCGGTAGATCCAGCAGCTAAGTTGATGTGCTCAAATTGAACGAATGTTTCAGTGTGTGACAGTGAGAAGAACTTTGACCGTGAAGTGTATGATGTGGTAATGTCCTCACTCTGGGGAAAACCAGGGACCAAAGGTTCCGGGAGTGTTTTCCTTCCAGATAGAAGTCAGGAGACTCATGCAGGAAAAAGAACATCTGAGGACGAGAGCAGAGTAGCTAGAAAGACTGATGTTTGGACCTCCAAAGAGTGTGGAGAGACTGTAGCCTTCTTTCTAGACATTTCCTCATCCTGGCTTTACTTCATCTCACTGTGTTTCCAGTGTTCTAAAAACAGATCATAAACATGTTAGTTTTGAGCTGTTTTAACGTGAGCAGGAAATGTATGTCTGATGTGTACATTTGGTTTCTAGGCACACGCAGTTGTATAAAGTACGAGATACTAGGCTGACGGAACAATATAATCACTGACTGCTTAGGATTATATTACTGATTGCCACCAGTGATTCAGTAGGTGTCAGGAGGAGACGGAGAATATTTTTTGAGGGGTCTATTTTTATTTTGGGTGCGATGCCGAAGGGTCTTATGCAAACAAGGCAAGTGAGTCCTAATTGAGCTACCCCAGTCTGGTCTTAAAGAGCTGCCTTTTCAAAGTCCTTCTAAGAAACAGACCTGCCTGGTCTTGGACTTCACCTCCGACTCACTGCAGGAGAGGGCTTCATAGGGCCCTGCAGTTCCATTCCCAGCTCTCTTCCAGCTCCCTCACCTGGGAGCACCCGCCAATCCCTAAACTACTCGTTTTCAAATGTGACAGTTTTCCTTTGCCCAGAGAGACTGTGCTCTACACGTACAGTTTTCCTTGGCAAGTAGAAAGTTCAACCTTATCCTAGATGTGTTGGAGGGAGCTTTCTCTTCCCAACACATGTCAAGAGACTTTTCTTTCTGCTTTATATTTTTCTTACATGTCTTTCTAGAGCTGAAGGAGATAGCTCCGAATCACCATGGCAAATAGTCCTCTGAGCCCAGCCGGCTCTCCTTTGCTTGTCCTGCTTCCACGAACTTTCTGCTCTAGCGTGGGCTGCACGGGGCTGGGCCTGGCACCTGCTTTTCTATGTTTTTATGAGTTTATGGAGAAATGAGAGAAACAAGGGCAGTATTCATAAACCAGCTCAGGGTTATTACAGGGTATCATATATGGGTTTATTTCTCAAACAATTTTATGAAATCACATTTATGAGTTGTGAAGTACTGAAAATAAAATTCAAGGGATTCACCAAAAGAAAATGCCCGCCCCACACTTGAAGTGTCACTTCAGATTGCTCATCACACGTGTTTGGTTTTGATAAGTGTCTCCGGTGGTCATGTGTTACAGGCTTGGTCTGACTCATGGCCTGTTGGGAAATGGAAACTTTCAGGGGTGGAGGCTAATACTTGGAGGAATTATGTCACTGAGGACTTTCCCTTGAAAGAGATACAGGACACAGTCCCCTTCCTGTCTCAGTTTCCTGGCTATCAGGATACACAGGGTCCTTCCAATGCAGGCTGCCGCCATGATGCTGTGATGCATTGTGTCACCACAGGTATGAGTGGACAGGGCCGCAGGCCAGAAGACTCTGAGGGTATGAGCCAGACTCTTCTTTTTAAGTAGATTGTTTCAGATCTCGGATTACAGTAGTGGACACTTGGTGAACACAGCGTAGAATACAGGAAGAGCATTGAGCATGGTGACTGACATCTGTAATTCCACAACTCAGGATGCTTAGGCAGGAGAATTGGGGTGAGTTCAAGCAGCCTTGAGGTATGTAGTGAGTTCCAGGATAGCCTGGCTACAAAATGAGAACCTGTTTAAACCTGTCCTCCTTTTCCTAACCCCCACTCCAAAAACAAACAAACAACCCCCCCAAAAAAACAAAACAAAAACCAAACCAAAACCAAAACAAAAAGAAAACACCCCAAAGCATATTAGAGCAGATATATTTCATCAATACTAAAAACTTTTGTCCTGTGAGGGATCCTGTCAAGAGAATGAAAAGATAAACCACAGACTGAAAGTGAATAAGTGTTTGACAAAGAATTTATCTAGAGAATGTATGCTTTCAAGTTTTTTGTTTTAAAATTGCAACATTAATGAAAAGTCGCAATCCATCTAGAAAGTGAACCGAGACAAGAATGCCCTTTCTATCGGAGGCTGTGGAAACAGCAAAAGGATCTCTGACAAGCTGGTAGAGAGCTGTGTCTGTCACCACACGGCTCAGAAGAGTTCACATGAGAGCGGGTGGCCTCAGCACACGCTGGGAGACTGTGGCCTACCTGAATCACTCAGGCATAGCTGCTCGGGGCAGCCAACGACACAGGCTCTCTGGAAAATAGCTCAAGTCCTGTTAAAACGGAAAGTTACCCTAGGTAGAGAAATGAAAACCTACACATTCATGCAGACATTTACACACGACTGTTTACTGCAGGAGCCAAATAGTACAAATTGTCCAAACGCCCTTTGACTTGTGTGTAAACTGTGATATAGTCATACTACAGAGTACTAGTGAGCAATAAGAATGAATGTGCTATTGATACACGTAACTATTTGTATGAACCTTGAGGACACCATATGAAATGAAATAAGCCAATCTCCAACAGTTATATTCTGGCCGATTCTACTTAAATAACAATTGTTGAATAACATCACAGACAGGGAGAATAACTTGCTAGCTGTTAGGGATGAAAAATGAGGAGAAGAACGTTTGACTCCGCACACAGGAGTGCTGCAGCTAATTCCAATGTCTTAGAAGTTATTACAGTTCTTGGAGTTGAATTTTGTTAAAATGTGTTTGATTTGGGCAATTAGATGGTTCAGTACTTTAAAAATAGTTCATGACCTCTTTAAATACCACAGCTCTAAAAAAAAAAGGTGTAAGGTAGAAACTCTGCTGCCAGTATGGATGGGGGAAGGGGTCAGAAAGTCTCACCGCTGTGGGCAGAGACAGTGCCAGGGGATGGCTGGGGGTGTGTGTGGGGTGGGGTGGGGTGGAGGGGGTGGAGGGGGTGGAGGGGGTGGAGAGCTAGGTTCCTCCGAGGGCGTGGCTTCGTCTCCAAGGGCGTGGCTTCGTCTCCAAGGGCGTGGCTTCGTCTCCAAGGGCGTGGCTTCGTGAGCCCCAGTGGTGCTTAACACACACAGAGCCTTGGGTAGGGGCCACAGGAACGGAAATAGAGTTCTTACAACGTAGATCAATTTTAAATTCTTTTTACTTTCTTTTATTTTTTACCTAAAATAGAATTTTAAAATGTACTTGTTAGAACAGAAAAAGCAGGATAGCATTGATCGAGTGCATGTAAAACATAATCCTCCATTAAAATATTTGATTAGCATTCCAGAAATACATCTGTTATAGTGAACAGGGCACAGCTGTGTTTGAATTTCGCTTCTATGCATATGGAATTTTGTGGAAAGGAAGGATAGTGTCGCTTCCTGTCACACAGAGTGCATGGTAACAGGGCATACATTTTCGTGTTCTTCCTGACGTACTGGGTTAGAATTCCCAGGGCCCGGCTTTTCTTGGGCCGAGTCAGAATTGGTTTGAAAACATTCCATGCTGGCAGATTTTCTAACACTATCTGGAACTTCAGTGTGCAAAAGGAACTGATTTCTGGTTCACAATTTAAATGTCAGCTGGTCTAGTCAAATTGGTGAGTTCCAGGTTCAGTGAACAGCTCTGTCACAAAAAATAAACCAACAAACAAACAAACTCCCCTGGGAGTGGTGGCACACACTTTTAGTCCCAGCACTTAGGAGGAAAGGCAGCTGGATCTTTGAGTTGGAGGCTAGCCTGGTCTACAGAGTGAGTTCTGGGACAGCCAGGGCTATGTAGAGAGACCCTGTCTTATGAAGGGAAGAAAGGAAAGAGAGAAAGAAAGAAAGAAAGAAAGAAAGAAAGAAAGAAAGAAAGAAAGAAAGAAAGAAAGAAAGAAAGAAAGGAAGGAAGGAAGAAAGGAAGAAAGGAATAAAGAGGGGGAGGAGGGCAGGGAGAGAGAGAGGGAGGGAAGAAGGGAAGGAGGGAGGGAAGAGAAAGGAAGGGATGATTGAGAAAGTCTGTAGCCCCCACACAAATGCCTATTTGCACACACATGTAAGAATGTACACATAGGTACACACACATACACACATACACATACATTCACGAATGCATGCGCACAGCTAAAAGCAGGAGGCATAGACACATCTCAGAGAATTCCTAGAACTGGTTATCATGGTTCTTGTGTGTACGTGTGCACACTTTCCAAGATATGTATAAATGTGTAATGTTACATTTCTGTTTATATAACACATAAAATATGTTAATGTATAAATATAAGGTCAGTTTCTTTATTTAAAAAAACTTATATTCATGGAAAGAATAGGGTGTCATACTTTTACTTTGAGTTACTAATCTATTTCTAAGGACATCCGGTTTGACTGGAGTCCTAACTTCTCCTATCTGCAGCATCAGGAACCACCTAAGTGCTAACTGCTAACCAAAGCTTGCCCTGTAATCCACTCTCCAGAGCCCGGCATCTGTGGCATCTGTGCTGCTACTTTTCAGAGAGTGCCGAACACTAAAGGCCACAGCCCACTTAGAAAGCCACAGTCTTGTCTTCTCTGAATTTCAATGCTAACTTGGGTAGTATGTTTATTATCATTCAGCTAGTATATTTAAAAGATTTCTCAGTTACTTGAGAGTAAATTGTTTGTAAATGGCATTAAAATAAAATAAATCTAAACTAAGCCTCGTGGCTCATGCCTTTCTTTCATCCTAGCACTTGGGAGGCAGAGGCAGGTAGATCTCTGAGTTTGAGGCCAGCCTGGGCTACAGAGTGAGTTCCAGGACAGCTAGAGCTACACAGAGAAATCCCATCTTGGGCTCCCTCTCCCAAAAATGAAAAGGTTACACAATCCACCTCTCAGGCTAGGGTTTTCGTTAACAGAAAGACTGATGTGTTTTTGTTGACCTCAGACCTAGAAGACAGGCTCCACTGTGAAGGAATCTCATCTATTTTCTCTACTCCTTTCTGGTGTTTGAGGCAGGTTCTCAGGTAGCCTAGCTTGGCTTCTGACTTGGTCCGTAGCCAGTACTCTAGTGCTGGAATCAAAGTTGAATTTTGTTTGTTTTTGTTTTTGCAGTCCTAGGGACTGAACCCAGGAACCTGATAGATATGAGGGAAAGGCTCCATCACTGTTTCACCCCAGCCCTTTATTTCTGTCCTTTCCACTCATATGGCTTTAGCTTGCTGGGTACTTTTCATGCTGGAGCAAAAAGCCTATGATTATGTGTTGGCTATGGGGAGACGTGTGTGTGCTCACACAGATAAGCCACTCAGCCCAGATGTCCTCAGATAAGGTTCAGTGCAAGTGAGAACTAGTTATTTGGCAAGCACCACTCTCTAGAGGCTCTGGCAATTTCTTGGAATTTATCTAATGGCTGGACCCTGGGCTTTCAAAGTTGCTTCATGGCCACTGTAAATGTGTGCAGTGGACTCAGTAGCACCTATTCCTGGGTCTGTAAAACGATGACCTTCTTTTCAAGGTCACACCGAGACCTAATCACTTATGGCCAATATTTGTGCTTGTCCCCTTGTGACATGTGAGATGATTTCAAGTGTTGCAAGAGTAATTTCAAAAAGTGGTTACATATTTGTGTTAATGTGTATTCACTACTGCCAGACTTTAAACTCATGGTTTTGCAGCATTATTGATTAAGGCGAGCAAAATAAAAAGTACAACTTTATTTACAGAATATATACAAGTGAAACTACATACTGTGGTGTTAATATTATGTGAAGATGGAAATAACAAACCTGAAGGATTTTTTGGGCGAGAAGTGTGTGCATTTTGTGAGGCGGTGTTGAAGCTCTGGAGGCGCCGGGAGAAGGCAGAAGGAAAACGTACATGAGAGCACTTACTGTTAAAGGCAGTGTTTAGTGAGTGTGGTCTGGTTTAAACTTGGGTCAGATGATGAGGTAAACACTGTGTATATTAACCATCATCCGCAGTGACCAAGGCTTAGGTGGGAGAGGAAGCCAGAACTGAACACGAGTCTCTGCTTCTGAAGCCACCCCTTACTCCTCAGGGCGAGAAGACAGAGACTAGGGCCAAACAGACCTAGTGGAGTGGGGGGTGGCTTTCAGATCCGAACCCGACTGAATAGGAATTAAAAATGGCTGCCTGTTATTTTCCATCTCAGTTATGAGAGGAACAGCGGCTAACCACAGAAACCAGGTGATAAGCATCTGTGCAGGTGAAGAAGGAATGTGAGGATTAAGAGAGAACGGCACCAGAAGGAAAGCCTTGGCCAACACTCACGATGGCCAAGAAATACCCACAGATTTCTAGTTGACATAGGTTTCACTTTTTCAAGGTCATGGACATTACATGCAAGTGAAAGTGAGGTGTTCTTCCTCCTTTTTCCTCAGCTCTCCTAAGAAAACCTTACTCCACACACTCACACACATTCACACGCACGTGCACAGCTCAAACCCATTTACCACCCACATACCACAGGTACACATGTTTAGATGTACCACTTCATACCCCACACATACTTAACATGCATACCTTAACCCCAAAAGGTGTTACATTACCTATGCACACCATTTCACACAACGCTTACACTCAACCCACACAGGCACCACACATAACTCCACAGGCACCACGTGGGTATATCCACCATGCACCACATATATTCAACTTAAAGCCACTTGCTCCTCCACAGGCACCACATTCTTACACAGATCACTTTACACATTACACACACACACACACTACACACACACACACACACACACACACACACACACACTTATACGCAACTTTACACATTACATACACTACACACACACACCACTACACACACACTAATTGTACCACACAAATGCATGCTACCTCCACATATACATATTTTCACACATATGCAAAGATTACCTCAAAAGCACCATACACATGCTATCGACACTCCACAAAACATACTTATACTACTGTACTTGGACCCATGTATCATTTATATTTCACCAGTGTCCACACGTTTCCACACAAAGCCCCCATCACACCTGTCCACACACAAAGCCCATGCTTTAGAAACTCAGAAACAAGGGGAATGAGACTGTCTGTTTTAAGTTACTTACCCTGTGCTTAATGCATCAAAGTGGAGATGGTGTCTTAAAGTTCTGTTTCCAAAGTGTGGGAGATCACTATGAATGACCCAGCTACTCAAAAACAGCATTGGCCTGGATCTAATTCTGAAGGAGAAAGGCCAGTGAGAGCCGGAAATTTGTGCATTTAATGTACCTCCTGGGCTCCTAGGTATTTTTTTTTTTTTTTTTAATTTGAGCTGTACTGGAACCTAGGTATGCTAGGCAAGTGCTCAATTGCTGAGCTACATCCCCAGTCCTCTTTGGGAGAGTCTCACTGAGTTGTTCAGGATGGCCTTGAACTCACTTTGTAGCTCAGATAAGCACTGAGCTCACGACCCTCCTGCCTGAACCTCCTGAGTAGCTGGGATTACAGAGCAGACTCACCACTAGGCCTTGTATGTAAGGTTAGTTTCTTAAGACGTGCTGGAGCCTTGAGTGAAACAGAGGTGGACTCCACATTCTGATTGTGCCTCAGAGCCTCCCCAAACCCTCTGCCATCTAGGGTGTTTGGAGAGGGTATCAGTCTCTGCCTCAATTTTGGGTTCCTTTTTAAAGTGGATGAGGTTAATTCTGGTGTGGAAAGAAAGGCCTTGGTCTGTAGTGGGTAGCTCTTCCAGCTTTGACCTGGAGGTATAGTGAGCCTAGTGAGGCTTCTGGTAACTGCCACGTCTACCTATGACATGCCCCTGGGGCGGGCCAAGACGGGAGCTTCTAAGATTCGAGATCAAGATGTCCTGGCTCTCTTGGTTCCTGGTGATCCTGGATGCTGGAAGACAGACTGAGTCAGAGTTCCCCAGAGAAACCTGCTGGACTGTACCTCACCTCTCCTGGATCCCATAACCAATCCCTTTATTGGCTGTAAGTTAACCCTCCCCCAAAAAACCCTTCTTTTTAACTAAGTGGAGTTGCCTTGATAAATCCCCACATTATTGGCCCCTGTCTCCTCACCCTGTTTCTATCTGTAATTTCCTAAGTAGTGAACTTGTGGCCTAGAAACATATTGGGTCTAAACTTGACCTCTAAGAAAACATCTGTACCAGAGAGTGCACCCTGATTTGCAGGGGGCTATGACCGGGGTGCGTGGCAGTCTTGTGCACTTCCTGGTTGCAGGAATGCAGGGCATGCTGGGTAGAGAGGGGGATAATGCTGCTGCTGCTGCTCTTGCAGGAACATCTGGAGGAGCACAGGGCTTTGAAAGTGGCATTGCAGGGCTGGGTCTCTCCATATGACCCCTATTGCTCTTCAATAGTCCTCTGTTGTACTTGAGTACTAAAGAAGGGACGAGAGAGGACGTCATAGACCTCTCAAACTCACCTCATTAGCATCTAACTCAGGCTGACCTTGAACTCCTGATCCTTTAGGCCCCACCTTCCAGCTGCTGGGATTCAGATGCGTGCTGCTTCATCTGATAGAAACATGTTTGTCTAAACATCTCTAATAATTTTTGGTGTGCTATGATAAACAGAAAAGAACTCGCTGTCCTCTGGAGAAAATAATTGTGCAAAATTATAGCCATAGAAGGGTAAGTTAAAATGGTGTAAAATATTAGTGAATTAGGCTACTGGTTTATTCCAACATGCATACAAATATGTGGTATCCATGGATTTTGTGAGGCTTCTGGCATTTTCCTATTTTCTAAAATTATAAATGCTTGTGATTTATGTTGCTATCCTAAATAAGTAATCAGTTTCATGTTTAATTTTGTATCCCCCCCCATAGAGACTCACAGGTTATATAAACTCAACTACCAGCTATACCTGGGCCTGTTCACAGAATTGTAGAAAAGAGTAATTGCCTTGTTATTGCCAAATTCCATCAAAGAACTCTTTATCCAGGGGAGAGAAACCCTGGCAGCTCTGGAAGTTTCCTGCTGACTTCTCAGAAATTCCAAACATGTAGATTGCAGCCTGTGCCTGTCAGGTTGAGTCAGACTCCAGTGAATGTCTAAATGATGTTCTGTGTCCACCTGGTGACAGCGTGATGACTTGGGTTCCATGTAGCTCTGCAGAGAAGAGAGAATGGACTGGTCAGTCCAGTGGAGTGCCTGCTCTCATGGCCAGTTCAGTGGGATGCCTAGTTTCATTGGCTGGCAGAGATGTGTGGTTTAACTGCTGAGAAGATTTATCAGTCTTTCTTTTGTGGTGTGTGTGTGCGTGCGCGCGCGCGTCTGTCTGTCTGTCTGTCTGTCTGCCTGCCTGTCTATCTGTCTGTGTCTATGTCTGTGTATGTGTCTGTATTCTGGAGGGTAAGTCACTCAGAGATAGGAAATCCAGTTTTTGACCTGGAAAGGCTCCCGACAGGCAGATCTGGGACTGCAGTGTATGCTCCAGAGCTCAAATGACCAGAAAGAAAAGGAGAAGCTATTTGGAGACTCCTGGGGGAATGTGTAGAGATCCCACTCCAATACAAACCAGACAAAATTTCAGTTTTCTTTGTTCAATAGACTCATCTTCTTGTATTTGGTGGGAATAGAGATCCCATTTGTCAAGGAAATTGCTTCATGACTGTGACATATTTTAGTCCCGGGTATTGAACTCAGGATCTCTTCCATGCTAAAAATGCACCCTGGCATCAAGTTGTATTCTGAGCTCTTCAATTTATGACTTTTAAAAGAAAATTAAGTACTATTTTTGCTGTGATGAATTCCCCAAACTTTGAATGCTAGCATTCTTTGAAGGTTCCTGTGTGTATGTATATGATGCATAAAGATGATGTCATTGAAATGGATTATTTTAGTGCATGCCTCACTTACAGATGTTTTTGCTCCGAGATTATGGAATGAGTTAAGAAATTATGTCATCTTGAAATAAAAACCAAACCATTAACTCCTAGTATATTTGTTCTTACCTACGTGTTTGATGTGTATATTTGTATGGGTTTGTGCACATATGAGTATGTGCATGTGGGTATACTTGGAAGCTAGAGATCAAGGTCAGCAGTCTTCCTCAATTGTGCGTGTGCTCTCTCTCTCGAGACAGGGTCTCTCAGTGAACTTAAGACTGACCAATTTGCCTAGACTGGCTAGCCAATAGATCCAGTGATCCACCTATCTCTGTCTACCTCAGCACTGAGGTTCTTATTCTTAGACTCTCTTTTATTGGCTTTTGTTCTTATTGGGCCTAGAAGCCAAAGGCCACCCACAGCCCTATATAGAGCTGTGCATAGTATTAGGAAAGACTGAAGGACAGGAACTCCTAATTAATACAAATATTACTCCCTTGTACAGCTGACCAAAGCCACCGCCATCACAGCCCCCAAACACCATGCCGTTTCTTGAGACTCCTTATCTTCATTTGACTAGAACACACACACTGCTTTTTCTATCTCTTCCGCCCACTTCCTTATTTGGAAATCAGGTCACTAGGATTATAAAGCTCTTAGAGAACATTTTTTTTCAATGTCCTTACTAAGTGACTCAGAGATAAGTACCTCAGAATGATCTTAAAGTTCAGAGGTCCAGAGATATGGCTTTGTGGAAGTTGTCATGATGCCAAAGATGACTGGATTTTTTTTCTGAGACAGTCTCACACTGTACTGTGATTGGCCTTCAACTAACTATACAACCCATACTGGCTTTGAACTCTCAACAATACTACTGCCTCAGTCTCCTGGGTCCTGAGATTATAGATATATTACATGCTGTGTCAATTCCGTCTCTGAATTTTATTTCATGTTAGTTTTTAAAATAGATCTTGGTGTATTTATTCCAGATTGTTCAAATTTAAACCATTTTATACAAAATAAATGTAAATTCCATTTGAAAAAAATTGTAGGCTTTGTAAAGATATCATCACTATAATGGAGGCTGTGGTGTGATATCCAAATGCCATTTTGATCAGCCTCTTACTTTATCAACAGTGAAAGCTTTGAGTGTTTTTTAAAGCACTATTTGCTCTAATTACATCCCCTCTGAGAAGGCACATATTGGCTGGTGCTGGTGGATGAAGTGGAGAACAGTGGAGGCTTGGTGTTCCTTGTGGTCCTGCCTAGCTCCAGAACCCACTCTGGGATCTCCTGAGGCTTCCGTTGCCAGTGTGGTGAAGCTCAGTGTCTTATGCTGACCTATTATTTCTCTCATTCTCTGACAGGTGTTTTTTGTACAAAACCCCCCAAAAGATTACTGCATTCAAAATTCCCTCTTTTTTGGAGAACTCTGAGATCAAACATTCAAATACACTCCATAATTTTTGCTATGAAATGTGGATGGACATTTCTCCTCATTTCTTCTTCTTCTCCTCCTTCTCCTCCTCCTCCTTCCTCCCCCCCCTCCCCCAAGACAAGGTTTCTCTGTATAACAGTCCTGAAACTCTCTGTAGACCAGGCTGGCTTTGAACTCACAGAGATCCACCTGTCTCTGCCTCCCAAGTACTGGGATTAAAGGCTTGTGCCACCACTGCCTGAAGGACATTTAAATAAATACATCTGATACACACACACACACACACACACACACACACACACACACACACACACACAAATTAAACATACGTATATGATACATAACTAAAGGTATACTTGTATAGCAGAATCACCCAGAACTATGAAATGCTGAAATTGACATATTACCAAATTTCATTATGGTTTGCTCTGAGTAGTTTCTACACAGTCTATTCAGACTATCCTTTTTTAAGTATTGAGATACATTTAATTCAAGGAAAAAGGTTGAATTTAGTGTTTCCTTCCATTCAAAATGAATGTACCACATGTAGGATTGTGGTGATAGTCCATAATGGATTTGACTTCTGGGGTCCAATGCATGCATTATCTTTGTGAAGCATTACATGATTAAGAGAAAAGTATAAGGGTTGAGCCTTAGCTTTGTGTCGGAGAATCTACCTGGGGCCTGATCCCAGTGTGGCTAAGACAAACAAGCAAACACTGATAACTTCCACATTTGCAGAAGGAACTAAGGAGACTGTTTCAGGGCTTCCATTGCTGGGAAGAGACGCCATGACCAAGGCAACTCTTTTTTTTTTTTTTTTTTTTTTTTTTAGCTTATACAAAGCAATTTATTAACAGAAAATAATTTGAGAAGTCCTATTCACAGACAGCGACCACAGTGACCACCCTTCCTCCGCGTGCTGTCAGAGGGGATGGGGGTGACATCCTCAATCTGCCCAATCTTTATCCCTGATTGAGCAAGAGCTATGGGGGCTGACTGGGCTCCAGGTCCAGGGGTCTTGGTCCTGTTTCCTCCCGTGGCACAGAGTTTGATATGCAGGGCAGTGATGCCCAGCTCCTTGCACCTCTGGGCCACATCCTGGGCAGCCAACACAGCTGCATGCGCAGAGGACTCATCTCTGTCAGCCTTTACCTTCATCCCACCAGTCACCCGGCAGATGGTTTCCTTGCCAGAAAAATCGGTAACATGGACAAAGGTGCCATTGAAGGATACGAAGATGTGGCAGACACCAAATACATTCTCTCCCTCAGCCACTTGAGGCCCAAGGCTGATGACCTGTTCTTCCTTCTTTTCCTTCCCCTTGTGAAGTGCCATTTCTGAATGTTGTCTCCAGACTCTTCCACCGGAAAGAGAGGGACCAAGGCAACTCTTATAAAGGAAATTGGGGCTGGCTTACAGTTCAGAGGTTTAGTCCATTATCATCATGGTAGGAAGCATGGTGGCATGCAGGCAGACACGGTGCTGGAAAGATAGCTGAGAGTTCTACACCTGGCTTGGCAGGCAGCAGAAAGACCACTGGGCCTGGCTTGAGCTTCTGAGACCACAAAGCCCATCCTCTAGTGATGCACTTCTCTGATAAAGTCACACCTGCTCCAACAAGGCCACACCTTCTAACAGTGCCACTCCTTATGGACACATGGGAGTCATTTTTAGTCAAACCACCACAGAGACCAATACCATTTCTGTGATTTTATAGATAAATATCTATTCTACCCCCAGCTTCTTTGGCTAAGGAAATATGACCCAACAAAACATTAAGCTATCTCCATTCATGGTACAGATCACTCAGTTGCTGGCCAATTTTCTTATTCCCTCTCTTATGTCAAAGTGATTTATGTCTTTTTTCCAAAGACTCTATTGTTAATAACAGTGAGAACAATGGCATTTCCTTTTAGGCAAATTGTATAAATTGCCAAAACCCACTATGGTTTATTCTAATTTGCAAAAGCTATGACTAATGCTTTGTGAATGTTCCAGTTGAGAACTATGGCAATATGATCTTATTTTCACTATGGGACTGATTGGAAGCCACAGATCAAGGCTTCTGAGACCCAAATATGAGGGCAAATGTCTTTCAAATCCATCTTTTTATATAAATGTAAGGGTCCATTAGACCTTGACTATTATAAAGTTTTTCTTATCTTGAAGGTAGAATTTAAGGAAGTGGTAGAAAACCTTTCTAGTTCATGTTTTATGAAAATCTGGAATTATCATACAAGGCATAACATTTTTTAGAAAAGTTTAAACAGACAAGAAAAATTTCTAACAATATAAAATATATTTATTTTACTAAAATAGTATATACTGAAGGGTAATAGAACTATAATTACAACATAGCTTAAAAATTCATTTTAAGAGTTTTATGTGGCATGAGGACATCTTTTACCCAAACAAATGTCACGAAGTGATTATAGTCCTTATTACATCCAAAGCATTGAAATGTCAGAGTAATTGACATTACATTGTGCTCTTAGGGAATAAGATGACATGTTTGGATTTTAACAGACAAAAAGCTTTCTTCCTCTGTCCCTCATGGCTTCACACACACACACACACACACACACACACACACACACACACACACACACGTATGTACACACACCAAACCCCTCCCAGACACCATACACACACTAGACACACACCCATACCATCAGTGCAAAAAAGTATGGAAGACCTGAAAATTATATTACACAGGACACTTTACTTGGGAAATTCATTCTCTTAAAAATTAATTAGTTACTTAATTTAATGTTATGAGAAATTCATGCGTTAGCAAGCCTCAGCTCTCTTGTGTTTTGACTCTGCTTTTCTGGCACTTCTGTCATTATCTTCAACTTACTCATTTCTTTACTCCCAGTTTGAGGACTGGATTTCAGGGTCCTTCTGTCTTTGAGTCCCACTAATTACAGGAGCTCTTTGTGGAATGATGTCATAAATACACTTCCTTGGGGCTCCTCCCCAGGGATTTAACCTTCTATTCCATGTCTCTCTGCATTCGGCGTTCCTGTGCAGACTTGCCTGGTTGCTGTAGTCAAGGCAGCTTTAATCGACTGAAGTTCAGACATGGAAAGAAGGGAGGAGTCATGTACTCATGTGCTTACTTTGAAGGACTTAGAACTCTTTAAAGTGTTCAAATGTAAGGGGCAGAGCATCAAAACAAAGATGATTCTTGAAATCAGTCCAGCAGAGTTTGCCCATTTTCATAGACTAAAATGAGGTAATTATCTCACACACTACTTTAAAAACATATTTCACTTATATTCAAGAGAAATGGTTTTTGCTACCATTAAAGAGACAGTCTCTCATGCCAATGGAAATAAATTTCACACAGAAATTTATTGTAGTCAAATATGTAGGAAACATATTGTAGTCAATAGTGTTCAAGAGTTTAGAAGAGATCTTCAAGCAGTCTCACAAAAAAATCTGAAAACACAGAGCTATTTTGGCGGAGATGATGGCGATGGTAGAGGTGGTGGTAGACCAGATGGCGGACCGCCCACCATCCCCAGTAACAGCCGCTGACTCTCCCCTGTGGCTGCTGAGTGAGCTTTAAGTCAGGATCTGAAAACCGTGTGCTAGTTCAGCCGTTCACTTTACAGAGAAGGGATTAACAGCATAGCAGTTTCAGTGATAATTTTTCATTTTTCCAGGTGATTTTTGGTAGAGACGTTGCTCAAACCCTGCGCTTCTAACTTGCACTAGAATCTCTTTCATGGAACCACATATTTCCTATATGTCTGCCTGCTGGTCATAATATAAATGTTGCTCAATGTTAAGATTATAGATTAATTTTAGAAGATGGATTATTTTCATCTGTCCTTAATTTTCAGATAGTTTATAAACTCTCAACTTCAAAATAATTTATTAATTTAATTTTTTGGGTTTTTTTTTTTTGGGAACAATATCCCATGTGGCATAGGTTAGGATAGTCTTGAACTTGTTACGTTGGCTTTGAACACCTGGTCTTCTTAACTTCATCTCCTGAAAGCTGTGATTCAGACGTGTGCCATCACATCCAGCTCATTTAATGTTTTAAAGAGCTCCAGCTATTCTAGTTTAAAAACAAAACTCCATAATCAGAATATCTTTTGCTATTCTGAATTAAAATATTTCACAGATGGCAAAGAGAATATAAATTACTCAAAAATAGTTCCTGTATACACCCAAAGCTCAAGTTAGCTCCTGGTTGGCAATTTTTAGTTGATAAAGAACAAAAGTCATACTATTTTAAGCTCTTTATCCAGTTAGCTGTCTGAAATGGTTTCACAGCTTAGGCCGGGAAGGCTGGCTGAGTAAAGAGAACAATCGCAGAGAAGTTCTGTAGACCTCAGCGTGGAAATGCAAGAAGCTAGGAGAATGTTTGTGACAACTGTGGAATCTGAGTTAAAAATAAAAGGATTGCTAGTGATTCCCTGTTGGCTCAGGGAGTGCCTGCCCAACCCTGGAAGTTATGTCTTTGTTTTCTGTTTTTAGAGGTTTCTAGCCTTGTCCTAAAAAAGAAAGCATCGAATATCTACAGGAGGGCGGTGGGTCCATCTTCAAAAAGAGCAGCAGAGTGCATAGCTTTATATGCCTTGTGCTGCTCATCTCCACGTGGACATTTTTGCCTCTGGGAAAATGAAAGCCTTGTGTTGTTCAACCTTTTCTTTCACTGCACAGACAAGGGGGGTTTGCTTGCGGTGTGGATGCCTGCGTGCAGGCCTTTCAAAGCAAAGGTTCACTCAGATTTGGGTCCTGTTTGTTTTCTAGGAAAACAGATCCCTAGAGTCTGACAGCACATCCCCTCTCCAATTTCCTCTGAATTATGCTTTCCCAAGTCCCTGACTCATTTCTTGCTATCAAGATGTAAACCTTGAGAGCAGCCTCCTCCTCCCTGAGTAGGTGTGATAAAATTTTATGATGACAGCACACGTGTACAAAGGCAGGTGCAACCAGAGGAGTCATTGACCCTCGGGGTCAGTTCGTGCGCCTGCTCATTCACACGTTGAGCTGCTCACTGCACGTTGCTGCCTCACGGCGGACTTCCAGTAAGTAAGGTGAGACGGAAGGCATGTGAGATTACTAGTATGAGGCTCTATGTCTCTGCAGACATTCTGGAAGGCATAAACATCAGCTGTGAAGTCCACAGACACGGAACAGGAGCAGACAGTGGGATAAACAGAGTGGTGTTCACATTCTTTGTTGCCTTTTCTTTCTAGACATCAACCCCTTTCTAATTACCAATTTTTGTCCTCGGGGATTTTCTCTTTAATGATCTACCAGAGAGACATTAGATCCTGAGCAATTTTTAGTCAACTGTTCTTATTTATATTTTTAGCCAACTATTCTACCTGCCCTGCTCTCTGCTGGAAAGTTGATGAACTATTTTGGATTAAAAAGCTCAAGTGTTGTATATAAACAACGATCAGTATGTGGGATGCATGGGGCATTAGAGTCAAAATCATCAGCTACTGGGTTCAGGGAATCACCTTCTATTGTCTATACAGTATTTTTGAACTATTTGAGTCTTAAATAATCTTTAAACATAGATAATGATTTATGACTCATAGGATCATTTTGAAGATTAAATGAGAAAATACATGTAAAGGAACAAATGTTCAAAAAGTTCACTTTTTCAATTTGCAGATAATCACTCACAGCTTGTCAGATGCTGGGCATTCAAGGATTGGGTAGTGAGGATTCTGAGTGCGAAAGATACCCAGGAAGTGAGGCTTTCCTGGGAAAATGCCTTTGTGAAAGTTTCCCATGTTTTGTATGTGAACACATCTGTGTAAGCAGCTTATGTAGATACAGATGTTTGACCATGAGTGCTTTCCTGAGCCTCCATTTGCCTAAACTGGCCTTTGGTCCAGGAAACTGACTCATTCATAAGTTATCTGATGGCTCCTGTATGTCTGCCCTCTGGCTTTCAGGTAGATTCAGCCATTGGGGAATCTACTGCAGGTGATTTGATGCAATCCTTTTTCTTGCTATCTTAAGGTAGATTGCTGAAGGTGGTGTGTTAACAGAGGCAATTGGGCTGCTGTACTTCTGAGCTTCCTGTTGAGTTGGAGAACTGGACAAGGAATGAGTTGACCTCTCTGCTGCATCCCACAGGGCTTCTTGTACTGTTCTTGGAAGGTCATTTATCAAAGCCAATGTCACTGGATAACTCTCCTTTTCAGTTCCAGTAACTACCCCTTTCCTTTGTGTTTTTGGATTTAGGATGTGAATGTGTCACCAGCTCAACATTCTCATGTGACAGCACTGGGGATTTTCTGTACCCGGACTGCTGCGAATAGACTTTTGTGAATAAACCCTCCCCAGACCATCCTCATTTGAGTGTGTCATCTGTTTCTGGTAGGAATCCCGGTTTCTATACCATGTCAACAAAATTGAATTGGAGAACAACCAATTCCTGTTACACAGGTTCACAAGGTCAGTATACCAGGCTTCCGACGCTCACAATTGTGTTCTCTAGGACAGGTTTTGACTTGAAGTGTGCCTGAATAACAATGTTATTGTTTAAACTTTTTCTACGAGCTTGCTTAATGAGTGCTACTTGGAAAACGGAATCCAAACCCCCAAAAGAAGGATGAGGACTGTCAGAGGAAGGAATACAGTTGTGTGGACTGCATTGTCATCGAGACAGTAAAAGAATATTTGAGGAAGTAAACCCAGATTTCTCTTTATGATTGTGAGCCGTACTTGGAATGAGTGTCACCGCCATTCTCGCTGACTGCTGCCCTGGATGTAAAACTCCCTCATAGCTCTTACACCAGGCTTTGGAAAAGTCCCACTTTGGACTATAAAAACTAAGAGACACCATTAAGACAGTGCTTGCTAATTCTGTGAGTTTAGTCCTTGCTATACTCGGTTCTTTTCTTCCTGGTTTTGGAAAAATTCAATGCATCAGCACTAGTTAGAAGAGATTAAATGATACTAGGGGTCTGGGATGATGGTGGTTGTAATAGTTTTGATGATAACCAGGAGATAAGGTTCTCATCAGGCAAACCTGAAAATCCCAATGTCTAGACAGGATTGTTTTAGATACATGGTTAAAGAGAAGTATATGTCCCTACTTTTAACAAAGGACCCATCAATGTGCCAAGGCAACATTGAACAAATTGATTTATACTCTCCTCAATGCTTGAACATTTTATTCACACTTGAACTTTGAGTATGTCTCCTACCTCATATTCATTGGACAACAACCGTTTTAGGATGGGATTGCTCTTTTCTGGCAATCTTCCTTCCTGCTAACACACTGTTCTTATGCCAGGACATGTTTCACAGGGAACTAGCAATACTTTAGCTATTTGCCTTTTGGTTGGCATCACATTGACTGGGTGCCTAACAAGTCTAGTACTGTGTACTCATCACACTTTTTTCCTGCAGGGCAAACGATACAGTTATACCACAAATGCGAACCCAGAAGGAGAGGATTAGCTGCCTTACAGCATGGCAAGTAATGCAAGATAATCCGACCAGAAAAGATTAGTCTTTACACGGTGGCTCAGAAATGTTTGTTTTATTAGACGACATAATACTCGTTAAACAGGATGACCTCAGCCACTGTTCTTTGCTGACTATCTATTTCCTAAAATGGTCTTCTTACATTCCCATGAGAAAAATCTCCATTTCATGTTTACTGAGGAAGGATTAAGTTTTTTATTTCTTTAGCTTGATCCCCCATCTTCTTTTTTGTATACTTGTTGTTGATTGATATACATATTTAGATGTTTAAAGAATCTTTAAGAAAATTAGTCTCCTCCCCTCCCTCCCTCCCTTTCTCTCTCCATTCCTCCCTCTCTCCATTCCTCCTTCCCTCCTTTTATTCTTCCCTTGCTTCTTCCTCTCTGTCCTCTCTCCTTTTTCTTTTCTCTTCTGCTGTGGGATGGTCTGTATGTCAAATTGCTCTGATTGGTTAATAAATAAAACACTAATTGGCTAGTGTCCAGGCAGGAAGTGTAGGCAGGACTAACAGAGAGGAGAATTGAGAGAACAGGAAGGCAGAGGGAGTCACTGCCAGCCGCCACCATGACAAGCAGCATGTGAAGATGCCGGTAAGCCACAAGCCACGTGGCAAAGTATAGATTTGTGGAAATGGATTAATTTAAGCTATAAGAACAGTTAGCAAGAAGCCTGCCATGGCCATACAATTTGTAACCAATATAAGTCTCTGTGTTTACTTGTTTGGGTCTGAGCGGCTGTGGACTGGTGGGTGACAAAGATTTGTCCTGACTGTGGCCAAGGCAGGAAAACTCTAGCTACACTCTTCTTTTTTTCCTTCCTTCCTTCCTTCCTTCCTTCCTTCCTTCCTTCCTTCCTTCCTTCCTTCCTTCCTTCCTTCCTTCCTTCCTTCTTTCTTTCTTTCTCTCTGAGACAGGGTCTTACATAGCTCTGACTGGCCTCAAAATCACCATGTGGGTGACAATGACTGCAAACTTTTTTTCATGCTCCTGACTCCAACCTCCTGAGCACTGGAGTTACAGGCATGAACAGTCATGCATGGTATCTTTTATTATGACCATCCTCATGGTATCCCATGGAGGTTTTGATTTTTCGAGTCACTAGTGGCAAATAATGTTGGATATCCCTTCATATCTATATCTATATCTATATCTATATCTATCTATCTATCTATCTATCTATCTATCTATCTATCTATCTATCTATCTATATTCTTTTGAGAAATGTCTATTAAGATTATTTGTGAATTTTCATTAGGGTATATGTCTTTCTGTTAATGAGTTGTAGGCACCCTTTTTATTTTCTGACTACTAGACCCTTAACAGATACATAATTTACAAATATTATCTCCTATACTCGATGTTGTTTCTGTTTTTAGCTGCCTAATACAGCAAAAGAACTTATGAATTTGAGGAAGTTCAGTTTATATACTTTTTCTCTATCACGTACATTTATAATTTTTGCTCATATATTTAAGACTATGATCCATTTTGATTTTATTTTCTTCTAAATGACAAGAGTGTATCCAGTTTCTTTTGTATAAGAAATACCTGCATTTCTACACAAGCAAATGAGAACTAAACATGAAATAGATGCCTTCCTTTAAGATCACTTGAAATCTTCAATTGTCCCTGTATTTAATTTGATATAGAATGAATCAAAAGGCACGAAGAGGAGGCTTTATGTGCCGTCTTACCTAATGTATTAAAGCCATTCACAAACATGGTTCTGAGAATGGACTGTTACATAATGGTTTTGCTGATCTGTAAAGTGGAGTCTACACAGGATCTTAGAGCACAATAGGAATGGGCATCTCACTTAACACACTTCCTGGCTTTAGTGCAGAGAATGACTTATTTAGCTTTTCTTGTATTGAGCTCAAAATTCAGAAAGCTCTCTCCAGTTGACAGGCAACAAGCATTACAGTGAACAAGAGTAAAACATGGAGTAAATAATTTTTCCTGGTTTGGGAAGATCGATTTACTTAGCTGCTCTTATACTGGCTTCATTTATACTCTCATACTCAGATAGAAAACAAACTAGATTTGAAGACACCAGACACTACCCTTAGAGCCACTGAGAGCGATTCACTGAGTATTATATATTCATGTCCAGTTGTCTGCATGGATTGCTGAAGGCCACCAGAGGACACAAAGGCATTATACTTCCATCAGCAATCCATCATAAACCAACCTGGCCTTTGCTTGCTCAATATTCATTTTTAAATAAATATTCTCTCAGTTATTGGTGACATTGGCTTCAGAAGGAGTTGTGGTCTAATGATTCATTCAATAAACTTGAGCATACACTCATGCATACACATACCATCAGACAGACACACAACATTGCATTTGCCTATGTCTCTGTTTGCCTATCTGATCATCATATTCTTCCTTTTTTCTTTTGAAATGAGTCATAATGTTTTCATCTTGCTTTCACATCTGCTACAACTACAGGGAGAGATTCCATTGTAATTTGTTTTCCTTGGCAGCCATGAAGGTAGGGTGAGGTGGAACTGATGATTATGCTCAAAATACTAGCGGCTACGAGGTGATCAGTGTGGACTTCAGCACTCTGGCTCTACTTGCTCCCTACACTTTATTTTTTATTTTTTTTTAGTTATTAAGCACTTTTGCATGCTGTTAAATGCTTTTTAACATTTGGGAGGAAAGAAATCAGAAAATCCTAGGAATGGAATCATGATGAGTCTACTCTACTTATTTAAAATGAGTAAAGCGAAGGGTTAAATAAAGACAAAGAACACAGTGGCTTTAAAAGATGATCACAGCCTCTGATGAGAGTCTTGTTCTCCTCTAAGGGTGGTCTATCCCTGGATGGTCTATCCTTCTGTTCAAGGCCAGCCTTCTCTCCTTGGTTCTTGTCCTGCTTCGTAGGTGACTGGCCTTATTCTCTTTGAGGACCCTGCTGTTCCGGATGAGGCTCATGCTCTCCCATTGCTCAGGGATCACTCCAGCCTGGTTCTGTGAGCCAATTTACCTTACCATGGAAGCTCCTGTTGCTCACACTTTGATTTTCTTAGTCACCAGCTTAATCTGAGAAGTTGATTTGGAGCCAGGGAAGAGGGGAGGAGAGTGCCATGACAAGCCCTTGGAAAAATTATTTTTAGGCAGGTAAATTCTTGTCCTTCATGCAGCCAAGCTTTAAGTTGTAAAACCCCACAGACTAAGAGCTCATTAAACCACAAGTTGTTTATGAATCTTGACAACTCCAGTAAAAGGCTTTTAGACAAAACTGTGGAGAAACGTTTTTCTCATTGAATGAGTGTCCACATGGGGAGAAATCTTAAGGCACATGCAGACACTGTACCCTGATGTTTCTGGTTGAGAATCTACGATAGACAGCGGCTGTGTTACCCCTAACCTCCACATTAGTTTCAATTTTGTACGTGTTTTGTTTTTGTTTTTGTTGTTTTTTTTTAAGATAAGCATAGTTTAATTCTTTTAGTTTGCTTTCTCTGATAGTTTTTGCTTTTCTCGCTTGATAATTCACTTAACTTATGGGAAATTAGTTTAGATAGTGTTCTATGAATGTAGATTGCTAACATCTTTAGGAGTAATTTGTTGATATACATCAAATCTTTAAAAACAGAAACAGGCCAGACAATTGTTAGTTTTAAATTTTATTTTAAGGAAATAAATACTCAAAAATTAGTACCTGATAATATTATCACAGAATTACTAATACAAGTTAGTAAAACTGAAATAGGCTGAAATCTAATACTAGAGAGGTATATTGTAGAGTTCACAGTGTCATTCCCTGGAATCTGAGTTATTTGGAATGTACATAGGATTTTGCCAAATAAAAAGTGTGATGATGTTTTCTTGTATGTTACCCTCACAAAGATTCCATGTGTGAGAATTCCCTTTTGAACCACACACTCACAGTCCAAGGTGTCCTGCATTTAAGAAACAGCATTGGCTTTGTTACATCTAGATTCCCTTTTCCTCAAATTGGAAGAGTTTTCAGAACCCTTGAAAAGCAGTGTTAAATAATTTGTGTTCAATCCATAAACACAATTTGTCATTAGTCAGTACTTAGTATACAATTAAATAAAGCACACTTATCATTGAGAGTCTTAGAAATACGGTTATATTAGATATAATTCTATGTGTATATATATTATATATGTATGCATTATATAATACATGTAATACATATGACATATATATGTTAAGTGAAACAAGAATATATACAATTGTAACCATTTTGTAAAAATTTATGTGTGTATGAAAATTTCATGGGAATATTCTGGAAAGATATTCACAGGTTATTGTGGTAGAGGAATTGTGAATGATATAGCTTACATTTATTACTTTTTAAAAATTTTGCCCAAGGGAAATACTATTTTATAGCAGTACAAAATATTTACATTAAAAAGGATGTCTGGGGAGTAATTTCCTTCAGAGGCCCCAAATTTCCATATTAGAATTTAAAACTATTTTGAATGGTAGTAACATTTCTAGAATAATAAAGATACAACACAGTAAAGTATACTTAAGATAGATTGAACAGATTTATATACACAGTACTGATTTACTTTAAAAAATCTAAACAAATACTACATTGAGTTTTTTGCTTCATGCATACTTTAATTATTGATCTTGCATTAAAAATTAATGATGAAAAAATAATTTTATAAAAAAACATCAATTTACCTTGGCTTTGAATGATCAGAAAAAATACCTCTTCCCACTTTATTAAGCCAAATGGTGCCATTGTGATGATTACTAACTCATTAAGTCCTCATCTTTGCCTGTTCATTATTCAGTCAACGGGTCTGAATGACTTTGCTTTGGTTCAAAGTGCACAGCCGACCTTAGAGCCCTGGTGTGCTTGGCAAGCAAGCTTCCTCACAACGTTGTTCTTTGATCCTGTCCTTCTGTTCTCTTGGCCAAATCCCTGTCTTCCTCTCATAGTCCACCAAGCTTATTCCGTATAGGTGTCCTTTGATGTCCAAGGCAAAACAAGAGTTTGAAAAAATGACTTTTCAACATCTGAGTTTTGTTTCAAAAATATTTCCTCCATTTGATTCTGATGAGTTTTCCTAGGGACTAAATGTGCATCAGAGCTCAGATTACAATGTATCCCAATAAGCATCTACCTTATGATACCTTAACAATGCATCCTAGGATAATCTATGGTGGAAAGAATAGGAAGGAGAGATGAGAGTGGGTTGGTCTATCTATAATCTATCTATCTATCTATCTATCTATCTATCTATCTATCTATCTATCTATCTATCTATCATCTATCTATCTTATCTATCCACCCACCCATCATCTATCTATCTATCTATCTATCTATCTATCTATCTATCTATCTATCTATCTATCTATCATATCCTATCATCTATTTATATGTCTATTTCATAGACATATAGTATAGTTCCTAAATATGTATTCTACAAAAGTAGTAGAAAAAATGTATTTGCTGAGGTAAATTCATAGACAAAATAGGGAAAGAATCCATATTCCTTTTTTTTTTAAAAAATTCCTTATCATGTTGAAAATCAGCTTCTTTTTTTCTTAACAGATGGTAGCTTTATTTAATTATTTTTGCCACTGTTGATTTATTTTGTTTTTTATCCCAGATTATTTCACTTTAAACTACAGAAAAGCAACAAATACCTATAAAGAACCATTTTATAATGTGTTTATTTGTAACTGTAATGGTTACCAAAAGTTTGAAAAAACAATTCTTAATTTTGATATGAGGTACAGTTTGAACTTATTTACAGCACACTGCAAAGCAAAGATGATTCTAATAGCTCCTTTTCCTCATACTTGCCCTTTCTTCATTCCCACAGAAGGAAACATGTCAGACATTCAACTACCCATGGCTGGAGAGGCCACGGATCTGTCCTAAACCACTATAATTCCTAACTCGATTCCAAATCTTTATCTGGCAATTATTGTTCTCAACCCTCACCAAAGAAGCTCCCTTTGCAACACCTGGAGACAGACCACAACTGATCAAAATGCATAGAACAAGTGATCGTGGACTGCCCAACCCCAGTGGACACATCTGCAACACAAACCCTACACCGAGGCTCAGGGAAAACCTTGGAAGAGAGGACAGGACTATTTTAAGCGTCAGAGGCCAGGCTGCTTGCTGCTCAGTATAGTGTCCCCTAGGCATGAAGGGGAAAATGAACTCATGAAATCTCAACAATATGATTGCCTGAACAAAAGTGGTGTAATGAAAGTACCAGTTGACATGGCAACATGGACTGGGAAACTTCCACACGGTCCCAGGCCTAGATAAAGTGCTATAGGTAGTCAATGGCTGCTGAGATGATGTGCAGTCTCAATTGATCAGCCCTGGACACATGTACATATAAGCAATGCTAAAGAGACTCAGTAGGTTGTGTGTGTGTGTGTGTGTGTGTGTGTGTGTGTGTGTGTGTGTGTGTGTGACAATACTAAAGATGAGGTAATAAATTTGGGAGGGGGAGGACATGGGAAGAGTTAGAGGGGGATGTAGATAGCATGATGAAGTCAGTCCTCCCAATTTTTAAAAAATGTTTGTTTTTATTTTATGTGCATTGGCGTTTTGCCGTGAGTGTCAGGTCCCCTGGAAGTAGAGTTACAGACAGCTGTGAGCTGCTATGTGGGTGCTGAGTATTGAACCTGGGTCCTCTGGAAGAGCAGCCAGTGCTCTTGCTTGCTGAGCCATCTCTGCAGAAAAATAAAAAAACAGTATGGGGATGGCTGGAGAGATGGCTCACTGGTTAAGAGCATTGCTTACTCTTACAGAGACTCTGGGATTGATTCCCAGCACCCACATACATGGTGGCTTACAGCCTTCTGTAACTCCACTTCCTGGGAATCCAAAGCCCTTTTCTGGTCTCCCTAGGCACCAGGCACTCAAGTAGTGTATAGACAATCATGCAGTCTAAATACCCATACATATAAAATAAAAATTAAAATAAAAAATAGTGTAAGGATAAAGGAAATAATACATAGAAAGGCTAAAAATAGAATGATAGAGACATTTATATTGAATAAATACTATAAAAGAAAAAATCAATATATAAATGGAAGAAAAGACTAAAACATGCTTTTTGTAACATCTCATTTGTGACTTTAAAGAGATTTCATAGACTAGTCTCCAGAAAACTTTGGCTTACTTGAGGTCATGTTTTGAAGTAAAAACTGCTGTTGTTGGGTGTGTGTATTTGTGTGCATGTCATGTGTATGTGTGTGCATGTCGTGCATGTGCGTGCGTGTGTGTGTGTGTGTGTGTGTGTGTGTGTGTGTGCATGTATGTCATGTATTTGAGTACCTGCATGTCTTGTGTGTGTGTGTGTGTGAGAAAATATGTATGTCATGTGTGTATGTAAGTGTGCTTTGCAGGTGGTTTGACTAGGCAAACATTTGTCCATCAAACACACACACAGGATTTCCACAAACTATGTTGAAAGCAGCTGGAGTTTTTGTCCAATTCCCAAGTAATTGTTTTTGTGTCTGTGTTGGATTGAAAGATAGATATTTATATGAAATCCCCCAAATTTGATATTTAAAAAGATCCTTCCATTTTGTCCAGTATAAGATAGAAATTATTCTAAAGGATGAAGAGTAATTTTGGAACCTTGTTGGACTGCCTTTTGCATAAATTTGGATCATTTGTAATAAATAACCATGTCATTCTTATACGGGAATGCCCAGCTAGACACAGGAAAAAAACCGGAAGACCGTACATGACTGAGCTACAGCTGATACTTTAACTGGACCATGTGAAGATCACATGAGTGATGTTACCAGTTATTACTTACAACTTTTCCAGTGTCCTGTTCCCAAGAATAATTCGTTATTTTATAGTTAGGAATTTAATATTATCTCCTAGAGTGTCTGTGTTTTTTTTACTGATACTGGGTTTCAGAAGTATTTCTGTTGGAAAAATGTCATGCATTTTCTTACTTACATGGACTATAAGAAATAGTTCACACTTTAACATATAGTAGAAAATGGTCAACCATAAAATCATACATACAGGTAGCATTACACATTTGGGAATATATATGTACCTACACATATACACATATGCCTGCAACAACTGTTAGTGAGAAGGGGGGCCGTGGATTTGAAGCGGAGTGGGGGAGGGGTAAAAGGAAGGGTTCAGAGGGAGGGAAAAGAAGGCAGAAATGTAATTGAATTAGAATCTCAAAAAATAACTAGCAGAAATGTGAAGCCTATATCCTACAATTGCACCAAATGATACTAAAAACTGTACATTTATTTGGTGTTATTATTAAAAATATGATCTTGTAAATGTATGAACATTTTATTTCTTTTCATGAGGCTTTATTTCTGAGTGCTTTCCAAAAACGCAATGGTCAAAGCAGAGTTAAATTGAAGTTGTCAGTTATCTTATGAAAGTAAAAGCCTATGGTTATATTTGCCTCTGAATGAATTGAGTGATGTTTCTTCAGTGTGGATAAAGTGAAGCCATAGCCCGCAGACTTATTCTCTCTCTTGCCCATTTCCTGGCACAGTTATTATCTGGAACTTATTCTATTCCTTTCCAGACATCTTAGTCTTTATTCAGAGCTCACAAATGGCCCCTCAGAAGCCCTTCAAAACAGGTTGGTTTGTGGTCATCTTTCACTGGAGATGTTACTTGCCTTTGAATTTTATCTGGAAGATATTTTCATCTGGAGCAACAACTGAATTGTTTTCTCTGTCTGAGCCCTTTGACATTAAAAACTATTTGATTTGATATTGACAGCTGTTTTCTTCATGGAGAAAAAATCCCAAGAATTAAAAGCACTGCGATTTTCCTCCTCAAACAAAACAAATGTTATTCACTGACTTAATTTCTAATGTAAAATATCTCAACCAGTTTTCAAAATATTTAAATGTTCTGGCAAAAGATTTCTTACAGATTCTTTATTTCATTGTTATTTGCATCTGAAATGAAGTATGATTTTATAAAGCAAAAAAGGGCGGCTTTAGAGTCACAGCTTTACCCAGGGTGTATATATGTGTGCACACAAGTCACACACATATAAGCAACCACACATGTTCATATATACCCACATTTTCACACACACTCACATTTTCTCACACTCTCATACATGATTTCCAATAATGAGCACCTAGAGAAAAAGAATGATGCAAATTCTTTGTTATAGGCTTTTTGTGAGGAACTGCACACTAAAACTATTTTCTCTCTTCTCATGTTTCACATGTTCCAGACAAGGTATCATTTATGGCAGTTCAAGAGTCTAATGACAGTACACAGCATAGAAAATCCAAATTACCCAAATGAGATGTTTTGAAAACCAGAATATAAAGACATATACACTTTATGAGGATATACATATCTCAGTCTAAATATACAGAGATAGAGGTATAACATAACTAATGAGAATACCAATGGACTGTAGCCCATCCTTCAGAAAAATGCTTGACACACAACAGTTTATACTGAGAATGGTATGGCCAACTGGGTAACGTGCATGGCAACTGAGGATACATTTTGCTTGCTTGGTCATAATAATAATATCTTTACATAGTTCTTTCATTTATTTTCTCAAATAAGAGTAAGATAGTTTTTATCTTCCCTTTAGCAAATGGGAACACAGACTTAGTGATTACATGCATTCTGCTGGGTCACTTACCAAGTAAACAAAAGAGCCATGCCTCAACCCCAGGCTTGTCTACATCTCAAACTTGTTCTCTCACTGAACCCTCGTGGACTCAGCCTTCTCATGAAGGTCAGGAGTCGCTAGGAGTGACCGGGCACTTAGAGTACTGCCCACGGCTCCTGAGCAGTTGCTTCTCCTTACATCGCCTCCCCTAGCACAGTCATACTTAGGACTGTCTGTTCTTGCACTGTCCTCTCCACACATGGGGGATTTTCATCATGCTTTTCCTGGAGACCAGAGTAGAAGATGGGCCATCAGATTCACTCAAGGCTTCAGTCAGTGCATTCGTACAGTGAGGAAAAACTAACCAACGTGGCTGAGAACACTTGCAGCTTTGTACAGTGTAGACTGTAGTGACTCAGAAGTCTAGCGTTAGGTGTCTCAGAAGACATACCATGGATTTGAGTGCTCCCTGAGAAGGAAAGTAATTGACTGTGTGAGTTGAAAGCTGAGGGATGAGAGGTGAAGGCCCTTTTTGCAAAAGTCAGTATAGAGCGCCAGCTGGGGCTCTGGGTTCCACATCAGGCTTAGTCTCTTGCTTTCTAACTCTGAGACCTTGACATTACTTAACACTTTGGCAATTTTCTTTATAAGGAGAATGGAGACTATACTAATGTACCTATAAAAAAATCTGTATCAAGAAGAGATGGACTCGTTTCTGTGCCATGATTACAATGGTGACTGATAGTGTGTGCTAAAGAAGCATTAGCACACACTTGACAGGGAAGAACTTTTTCTACATGGAAATAAGAGAGGCACAGTCCATCTCTATGATGCCCAACGACAAAGCTCACAGTGTAGCCAGAGCACCCTTATGTTGCACATGCTCAGATGGTTTTACATTGCAGTAGACTCCCAGGTACTGACCAGAAACAGATACACACGTACAATGAACAGATGTGCTCAAGAGGTGTCTTCTCTGCCAAAGAAGTGTGGGGTGAGTGATTGTCAATATTTTAACAAAAACCCTCTTTTTAAAAATAAACCAATCAACCAACATATTTCTTTCTGATTTTCAAAAGATTGTTGATTTTTCCTGTGTGTGTTAGGAGTATCAGCCAGGGAAATGTTTGTGTGCTGGTCTACAGGTGCCTTCTTTTGATGTCTCCTTAAGAAAACAGTGGCATAAAGAAACAAATCTTGCCAGGAGGTGGTGGTACACACCTTTAATCTCAGCACTTGGGAGGCAGAGGAAGGTGGATCTCTGTGAGTTCGAGGCCAGCCTGGTCTACAAAGCGAGTTCCAGGAAAGGCACAAAGCTACACAGAGAAACCCTGTCTCGAAAAAACAAAACAAAACAAAACAAAACAAAACAAAAAAAAAGCAAATCTTCCAAAGGAAGTTCCCACTCTGCACACTTTTGTTTTCTCAGCCATCTTAGAACTCAGTGATGGGCAGCAGACAGTGACTATTCCTGCCTGGGAAGTGCCATGGCTTGTCCCAAGGCCTGAGTCTGAAACCAGCTGTGCCATAGGCAAAGTGAGTAAGCTTAGACATCTCAGCCTCCCCGCCCTCAGTCTCAGTACATGAAACACAGCTGTGGAGGCAGTAGTACTCACTTCATGGAGTTGCTCTAAAGACTGAATGAAATCAGATCCGTGAAAGACCGAGGTCTGTTTGTATAGTTTAGTTTTCATCAATGAACTGCTTAACCTCACATTTTGCTTCTTAGGATTCTCCTAAGAGTGTATATAGCAGCCATAATCTAATTATATTTATTTATTTGTGTTTAAAAATAAACATTTAAAGCCAAGTGTAGTGGCACACCCCTTTAATCCTAGCGTTCAGGGAAGCAGAGGCAGGTGGGTCTTTGAGAGTTTGAGGCCAACCTGGTCTACAGAGTGAGTTCCAGGACAGAACTGCTACACAGAGAAACCCTGTCTTGTAAAATCAAAAACCAAATATCAAGAAACAACACAGCAACAACAAAACAACAACAAAACATTTAAAATTATTGTAAAAGAAATATAACTTTGGAAAATGGAAAAGACTAAAAACAAAATGCCACTGTTTCCCATGAAGACAGTTGCCGTTAATATTTTGATGTCTTTCCCATCTTCGTGGAGGGCATGTGGAATCTCCAGTCTGTGTACTAGGCCCACACGCTGAAGCTGACTCCCGTTCTTGCTCTGCATGTGCATTTTTCAGAAACATCCCAAGCCTAGACTCTCAAGCAGGTTCACTACTGTTTCCTTCAACCCACTTCTCCCCCAGGTACTGTTACTTCTGTGCTGGTCCCAAGACAAGCCTGGACTCTGTCCAGGCCTCTTTCCTTCCTAAACCACCCCGACCCTTGAGTCTTTTGTTAGGCTGGATCTTATCAGTGGTGTTGTCCTCATCGAGTTCAAAACTGGTTTGTCGTTTCTACTTTCTTGATGGGGATTTCCAGTAGTTTTCTACTTGCTCTCCCTTCCAAATAACATGTATTGTCACTCCTTAGACTGCCTGTCTCCATGAGGGCAAAGATTGTGTTTCCTTTGTTTAATATAAGTTTAATGATGTCCCAGAACTAAAAGCCCACACACTTGTAACACAGACATCTGCACAATTTAAAAAATGAACCCCCGCAAAGAATTCCATGCACAATTACTATAATTATTCTTCAAAATGTAAAATGAATCATATTACTTCCAAGTTGATATTTTTGTGTTTTTTATTTGTATTAACCAGGTTCTCCCGAGATGACGTAACACATGATTATCTATTACACCTGCTGTTTGGAGGAAAGCATTGCATGATTGTCAAGGAATTTCAGAATCTTTTAAGTTTGGTCTCCATCAACTCTATTTTATTACCACCACCACCACCACTGCCACGAACATCACTTCATCAACATCATCATCATCATCATCATCATCATCATCACCATCATCGTCATCATTGTTTCAGGCTGGGATTGGACCAGTGTCTTGTATAATGCTAGGCAAGAAATCTACCCTGAGCTAGAGTCTCTGAGTCCCTCTGTCTATTCCTCACCTATATTTATGGCTGTTCTGTCCATTCACAGTGCACTCTGGGAATCCTGACACTGGATATTCCCTCTGCACCGATGATCCTGTCCCCCAAACATATCTCTTTATCATTTAAAGCTCAATTTTAAGAGTTCCCCTTTCGGAACCTTCATGACACTTCCTTTCTTGACTTCACTCAGAAGATTTCGTCCCCTACAGGTTTTATCTCTTTTTCTTCATGCCCCCACAACTGAAATGACCACTGTATCTTTCCTGCAGCATTTGCCTGAGACCAGGGTTGTGTTTTAGTTGTCTTTTAACCTGCATCTCCAGCAGGGAGAGAGGCTCTCAACAAGTGAGTAAATAATACCACTTCATTTATTTTTTTAGAAAAAAAAAGAGTTTGTGATTTTTAAAAGAACGTGTTTTCATGAAGCTTTGTGGTGAATTTTTGCGTATACTTTTATGGGAAAATAAGTGAATTTGTATGGTGGATACTACAAGGGTGAATCAATAGTAAGCTTTATGGGGTTGGAACTTCTTGATATTGGGGTCTATCTTTCACATTTCACAATCCTCTTTTATATCACAGACCAGAATCTAACATGATCTTCATTGTTTTAAAACACGTTCATTTTCTATGGAAAAGTAAAATTGAATTGTTCTAGATATAACAGGTCTCGGATATCCTTTCTCTTATTAACTAACATCCGGTATGGTATTTATGTTTTCCTTTTGGCTTCCAACATCCCCGCCACTCTCTAGAGGTTTGAAGGTTTTTGAAGGAAACTGTTAAGATTTGCTAAGGAAACAAAACTAGTATAGTTTATTGATATATTTATTACAAAGAACTAGCTCACATGCATATGAAAGTTGGTGAGTTTAACATCAGAGCTGCTGTGCCAAGTTGAAGGCCATCAGACAGACTTGTCTCAGCACCCATGCCAGGAGCTCACAACCACTTACAACTTCAGTTCTGGAGATCTGATGGCCTTTGTTGTTCTCCATGGGTACTGCATTTGTGTATGCAAGGCCACACTTAGACAGACAGACAGACAGACACACACACACATTCTTTAAAAAACCCAGAATGAGCCGGGCGGTGGTGGCGCACGCCTTTAATCCCAGCATTCGGGAGGCAGAGCCAGGCGGATCGCTGTGAGTTCGAGCAGCCTGGGCTACCAAGTGAGCTCCAGGAAAGGTGCAAAGCTACACAGAGAAACCCTGTCTTGAAAAACCAAAAAAAAAAAAAAAAAAAAAAAAAAAAAAGCACCCAGAATGATGCTTAATTGACTATCTACATACTGCATGGCAGGTTGCCATAGAAGATGAATTACATACCATAACCACTTAAACCTTCCGTTGTTCTTGCGGAGGCCTGGGTCCATTAGTTCCCAGCACCACGTGGAGGTCCACAACTGTCTGTCACTCCAGGCCCAGGGGATCCGAAACTCTCCTCTGCCCTCCGAGAGAGCCGGTCACACATGTGGTGCATATCCATACATGCAAGCCAAAATACTCAGACACACAGCATACAATAAATGTATCTAAGACAAAACAAACAAAAAACCCAATCAAACCAAACTAAAGCCAGCGAGATTTGTTTCCTTTTCCGTCCATCCCTCTAAGGTGGGTGAATGTTGTTGAGTGTGTTCAGATGCAGATGTGTTTAGAGAAGGGACAGGTTTGAGGATGAACCCCTTCCTCTCCAGGAAACATTATCTGCCTCAGGAGATTAATAAAATCCCCCCAAACATGCCATTTTTTGCCGTTATCTTGGAGAACATGATGCTCAGGTATACACTTTTCACATGCTTTTTAAGTGACTTCTTTCTTTTTCATGAGTGCTCCAAGCCATTTTATTTAGTTTGTAATAGAATTCCACCAACTACAGGGCCACACCTTTCAATGTTATGTTTCTTGAACCAAGTCATGTCTAATTTGCCTTAGTCGTGGGTAAAGCAACTACTGTTTCTAATGTGTTTATTTTTGAAGAATTATTCCATCAGCGAGAAATGTTGCAGTGAATTTTGTAAGCTTTTAGATTAGGTAAGCGGAGGGTGCTCAGGAGAACTAGGTGTACTTTCTTTCTGCCAAGACACAGACATCAGCAGCTTCCTGTCTACAAACACAGTAATTAACTCACAGTAAGCCTTTGGCAACTCTTTCTGATTAGATGAGTTACAGCATAGATTACATTATTTTGAAGCAACAAACCCCTGCTGGTAGGATTTTTTTCTGTGCACAATTCTTAAATATAAAAATAAATTCATTTGTGTAAATGCAGACATTGTATAACCACTATACAGATTAACAACTGTGTATTGATATTAACATCAACTCTCCCTAGCACCCACCTTAGAAGGCACCATTATGCTTATCCAAAGGCAACCATTGTTATCACCCTAGTCACTGTAAGTTACACTTGAACTTCCCTTAAATACATTTATAAATGGTGGGATGTAACCCAGTGATCTACCGCTTGCTTAGCATATATCAGGCCCTGGATTCAGTCGCCAGCACCACACACAAAAAAAGCCGTATTAAAATTTTAATCTGACAGTCCAGGCATGGTGGCACATACCTTAAATCCAAGCACTCAGGAGGCAGAGGCAGGCAGATCTCCGTGTCTGAGGGCAGCTTGGGCTAGAAAGCAAGTTCCAAAACAGACAGGGTTACACAGAGAAACCTTGTCTCAAAAAAACAAAAACAAAAACAAACAAACAAAAAAATTAAGCTGAGGACTTAGCCCAGGAAATGCACAAAGAAAGATCCAAAGGGAAGGATTGGACACAAGAAGAAGGCTAAGCATATTTTACCTAGAATTAAATTTAAGAAGGAAAAATTAAAAAAATGGAGAGTATCGTAAGTCTGAGATGCTTGGATGATTCTTTGTAGAGTAGCAAAATTTAAGAATACAAGCCATGCAATAATGTATTATTTTTTGTTCTGAGACTTCTTTGCCCCTGAGTATGAGGTTTATGGCTTTGCTGTGTACCCTTGAGTATGAGGTCTGTGACTTAGCTGTCTGTAGAGGTACATTAATCCTTTCATTACTGTGCATCACAAATATCTCACAATTTATTTTATATAAGATAGGCATTTGAGTCTGAATTCAATTAATATAATTATAAATAAAGCTTCTGCATACATTTTTATGCATTTCGTCTGGTGGAGAAAACCCCCATCATTTTTGGTGTTAGGCTTGTTTGACAATGGTATTTTTGGTTTAAATACACACCACAAAATGATATGGATTTCCATTCTGACCAGCTGTGAGTGAGGTTTTCAGATGCCCCGCATGTTCAGCATTGCTGTGTATTATCAATGGTTCTGTTATCTAAAGTTCTGTTCTATGTGTCTTGATAGACAATTGTAGTTTAATCTAAATTTTCCTGATAATTCATACCCCAGCTCTTTTCCATATGCGTATCACCTCTGATAGTTACAATTACACAAAAATTCATTTTGGTCTTTATTCCTTAGGACTTCTTTTTGTTTTACCTTTTAACTATTCTAAAGTTAAATTTAGATTTCTTGAATGCAGAGATTATTTGCAGGTAAACTCTGGATTGTCTCAGAATTTAGGAGTTAAAATATCAGAAATATGGTATGATTTTTAGTAGTTTTTCTTTTCAGTTGGAGACTTGAACATAATTAAATAGACTACCATTTGCCAATAACAATCAAGGAAGCATGTACATAGATTTTTCCTGATATACATATGGTAAGTTGTCAGTTTGTAATCCATGTCAGAGATGGCACATTGTTTTTAATACTATATGGTTAAAGGTTATTAAGGTTATTAAAGGTTAAAGGTTATTCAAGATTAGAGTGTGTTGCTTTCAGAGACCAAGGACTCCCTCCCATCATGAAATGTATTCAAGTAAAAATTTATAGCTCATTGGCTAAAGAATAAGAACAGAGTTTTAAATTGAAGTATACATTTGACTAGTTTATACTAAGTGTCCTTTAAACAATGAAATCACTTAATTTTATGAATTGGAGATTCTTTCTTATGATACAAAAATACCAATTTTAGGCCTTGAGAAATGGCTCAGAGGTTAAGAACACTGGCTATTCTATCAATTTCAAGCACCCACATGGCTGCTCACAATTATAACTTCAGTTCCAAGGAATCCAGTGCCTTTTCTTGACCTCTGGGGGCGCCAGGCATGTACGTGGTAGGCATATACATACATGCAAGCAAAGCACTCACATAAATAAAGTAAAACTTATTTTAAAGATTGAAAACAAACAACTCAAAAGCACCAGTTGCATGTCTTTAAAAGATGCCATGATGTTCATGACCTCAACAAATCTGATGACTCTGGATAACAGCTCTACATTTTTATTTCTGTTTTAGGGACTATTCTAAAATGGAGGGCTGAACTTGTTCCATCTAGCTAGCTCCTAACGAGGCAGAACCCACAGCTTTCTTGGTGTTGACCTTGGTTCTCTGGTGCTGCATCTTGGAAGCTGGAATTTATAATCCCCAAGGAACAGGTTTAGCAAACAGGTACTCAGCTACAGGAGCAAGGGTGCGCTCAGATGCTTGACATTATATATAGATGTATATGCACATATTTGTACCATATATATATATATATATATATATATATATATATATATATATATATATACCTATGCATACATATTCATTTGAGCTGTTTATGGGTGAGATACACAGTGTTATGGGATAACACACATATTTGTACCATATATATATATATATACAAATGTATATGCATACATACTCATTTGAGCTGTTTATGGGTGAGATACACAGTGTTATGGGATAACATACAGTGCATTATGCAGGGGAAATGTGAAAGCAGCAGCTGAAGTAAATTTGGAATTTACACCATGAGGACATCAAGAGTTTGGACCGAAGCAGACTGATGGATAAAAATGATGTGAAGAACACACTGTTGGTGGAATGAGTAGAAAGATTGGTACTGTTACGTCAATGGCTTCTGGTGAGCCTCCTCCTGGTAGCTGTATATTGTGACTGAGAGACACAGAAAGTGAAGTTTTACCAGCACTTGAAGAATTCTCTGTGCATGCATTCTGCATGACATTTCTTGAAAGTTAGAGAATAAAAATATTTGCTGGTCCCTAGTGATAAAAGAAGGAATGAGCAAAAAAGTACAAGAAGACAGTCAGTCATTTGTTATTTAGCAGAAATGTCATTGTATAGCCTAAAATTTCAGTTACTTGAGTAAAAGTTCCTAAGTCTTTTTATTTTTATTTTACTTTTTTTGTCTAAGTTTCTAACTGTTGAATATGGATTCAGTAATTCAGGGCTATGTTTTGGGCTTTATGTTTAATTGAGAAGTTTAGGTTTCCAAGGAGAAACTCTTTGTGCTGTCTGTAGGCATCGAAACCCAGACAGAAAATCCTGTCCCTCTCTTGCTGTGTTCAGGGAGCTGCTGTTTTATCACTTGCCAAGTCATGGCCACCTGTGGCTCCGCCTTGGCAGCCTTGCGCTCAGCAGGCCAGACATTATGTTCACAGGAAAAGCCTGCTGAAGTGGAGCTAAAAAGCAATCATCTCACATGACCAGCGTTCTGATCATAAGGATCTGCTGCACGCATGAGCTGACGTGTTTGCTTGGAGCAGACACACTGTCCATTGCTTTTGTTGGCCACGCTGCCAAGAGCTTTCGCACACAAACAATTAGTTGCAAGTCATCTGATTTTCCACACAGGAAAATCAGCATAGAATAGACAGTCCTCTAAAGATTAATCTTCTCTTTTCCTGTTGTTTGTATTCTGTCAAACTCCAGTCACTAATGGACCAGTGACTAAGGCCTGGGAACCCCTGGGGGGATGTAACATGCACTCCCAAGGCTTCGCTAAATATACTAAAAAACAGCTTCATCATCTAAGATGCAAGACGAGTCTAGGTGACTCAGCAAATCCCCTCACCGAAATTGTGGGAGCACAATTGACTAGCTCTTCTAGAAGACTTGATACCTTATTTCTATCTGTTCTTGGTAGTGAGGAATATGTCTTTATCTTTTAAAATGGAATCTCCTACATTTTGAATCATCAACCTTCCTTTGGATGTGGACTGACTCAGAATGAAATTACTTAACTGTGGACAAGTCTGTCGAGTGGGTAGGCCTCAATTACCCTCATCTATAAAACTGTTTAAACAACTTTACAGGCTAAATAATTTGCCGTGGTGGAGCTTTCAGGAGACACCCTGGCAACTCCTTTGCCTTTAGGAAAGTTTCTGATGCTGAACTGTGCAGAGGTGTCTCAACCTGGGATCTGACAGCATCTAGTCCAGCTCACATATGATCCCTGCTCTATTTTCTATGCTTCTCTAAATGTCAGTATTCTTATCTATGAGAAATGACAAGTGTGATAAGAACAATATTTACAAAACTAAGGCACACACCTATAATGTCAGCACTTGGCTGAGGCTGAGGCCGAGGCAGACATATCTCTGTGAGTTGTAGGCCAGTCTGGTCTGTATAGTAAGTTCTAGGCTAGCTAGAGTTGGACAGTGAGACCTTGTCTCAAAAGAATCAAACAACAATAACCAAACAATATCAACAAATGGCAAAACCCCATACCATGCTTTATGCACGCCCCATGCTGTCACAACGATGAGTTATTTTGACCTCGCAATGAGATGCCTGCTGTCGTCACCTTTGTTTTACTGCTGAAGAACTGAGAGGCCAGAGGTGAAGCTGCAAACTACCAGATTTAGAAAGTGGAAGAACTGGATGGATTGTGAACATAGGATGCTGCCTACAAAGCTTATGTACTAAACTATCATTATGGTGCTGCTACCTTCTGACTGGGCGTCCATAAACGAGGATCTAACAATGTCTCCTGCCATGTATTTTTCCCTTTATGGTCTTCAAAGACAGGTGAAAGATCCCTTTTAACCCATTTACTCACTGCATTAATTTCTCTTTAATTTCCCAATGATCAACTCCAATGTTGTACCCCAGCGTTCCAACCATATCTGGCTTTGTCAGCTTTGTCACTATTGGCCCCTGAGTCAGGTGATTCTTTATGATGGTGTTACAGTTGCCTTGAAGGCCACTGGACCTTTGGACCCCACCTCAAACTTTCCTGGTAACACTAGAAAGATAAACAGTTTTACCATTCCTTAACGTCTAGTCAAAAGAATGGAATGCCTCTAGCCCTGGATGGAGACATAGCATTCTGATCTACTCTAAAGATTATAATATTACATACTATTTTTTCTTCCTTAAGAATTAATCCAGCAGCCAGGTGTGGTGCACACCTTTAATCTCAGCACTCAGGGGGGCAGAGGCAGGAGGATCTCTTTGAGTTCGAGGTCCCTGGTAACTGTGCTGTGCATGGGAAGATGGTTGGTCACACTCCTGGGCTCCTGGTAACTGTGCTGTGCATGGGAAGATGGTTGGTCACACTCCTGTGTGCCTGGTAACTGTGCATGGGAAGATGGTTGGTCACACTCCTGTGCTCCTGGTAACTGTGCTGTGCATGGGCAGATGGTTGGTCACACTCCTGGGCTCCTGGTAACTGTGCTGTGCATGGGAAGATGGTTGGTCACACTCCTGTGTGCCTGGTAACTGTGCATGGGAAGATGGTTGGTCACACTCCTGTGCTCCTGGTAACTGTGCTGTGCATGGGCAGATGGTTGGTCACACTCCTGGGCTCCTGGTAACTGTGCTGTGCATGGGAAGATGGTTGGTCACACTCCTGTGTGCCTGGTAACTGTGCATGGGAAGATGGTTGGTCACACTCCTGTGCTCCTGGTAACTGTGCTGTGCATGGGCAGATGGTTGGTCACACTCCTGGGCTCCTGGTAACTGTGCTGTGCATGGGAAGACGGTTGGTCACACTCCTGGGCTCTTGTCTTCAACCTACTAAAGGTATTCCTTTACAATCATAACTACCTTTAGACATTGCCAAGTTTCTTTTGGATTGCAAAACCACTCTTTCCTTAAGAAGGACCATTGCTTTAGTATAAGAAAAATGCCATGTATTTGATGTACAGCTTACTGATTATATTATAACACAAATTAAACACAAATTGGCTCTAAATATTAAAATTTGGGGGCTGGAGAGATGACTCAGTGGTTAAGAGCATAGGTAGCTCTTCCAAAGGACCTGTTTTGATTCCTAGCACCTACACAGCTGTTTACCATTAATTGTAACTCCAGTCCCAGGAGATTTGATATCCTTCTCTTGTCTCTAAGGACATTGCACATACTTGATGCAATGCACAGACATACATTCTAAGCAAGACACCCATACACATAAAGTAAAAATAAACTAGATTAAAGCAAAAGAAAATTTAAAAATTTTGCTGGTTTTGTGTGTGTGCGCGCGCCTGTTTGCTAACATATACATTCATGCATGTGTACATATTATTAGAAGTTGGATGAAGCTTCAGATGTCAAGAGCTGGTCACCTTTTTTTTTTAGGATAGGGCCTCTCACTGACTTGGAGCTCATTAAGTAGACGAGGCTATCCAGAAAGCCTCAGGGAATCCTGTGTTCACCTCCCAAACCCTGGGGTATAAACACGTGCCACCATGCTCAGGTTTTAAAAAGTGAGTTTCGTGGATCAGCATCAGGTGTTCATGATTGAATGACATGTGCTTTACTGAGATAGACCTGTATCCTCCTAAGTAGTCTTAATTATAATTACATTTGAAAATCATATCTTTGCCAGTTTTTTAAAATACCAATTTGCTTGTGAGTTTAATTCATCTTTTACTACTTTGGGGAGGAAATAAAAAAAAAAAAAAAAAAAAAACCCAGTGTGGTGGTTTGAAAGAAAATGGCCCCCAAAGGAAGTGATACTATTAGGAGGTGTGGAGTGCGAGCCAAAGTTAAATTTTAAGTTTTATTACTATGCCTTAGAGATCCGTGAAACAAAAAGGCCTCTGATCTGCAAGCCCCTTGCCCAAGGACAGACAGTTCCTGAAATGCTGGAGCCTATTGTTTACGGGAGATAACAAGCCATGTGTTCTTCACTCCCCTAAAAATAAGTTAGTTTGACCCATTTGCCTGGATGTGCTTCATCACATGTGGGCGGGAGGTTCACAGGGTGGAAACAGTCAGGAGGTATGCTTGCCCCTGATTGGATGTAGGCTGGAGGTTCTTTAGGATGTATGCTCGCCCCTGATTGGACCTCATGGGAAATAATTGAGCCTCTGTAAACCCTGATTCAGGGCCATTTACTGGAAACCGAGAGATGGACCTGGCCAGAGCCCATCCACCCAGACAATATTTAATTAAAGCTTGCTTCAGTTTTGGCTTCAAATTGTGGTAGTGGTCTTATTCTCGGCTGGTGGGATTAACAGTAGCTTTGTTGTAATAGGTATGGCCTTGTTGGTGAAGTCTCATACATGCTCAAGCCAGGTGCAGTGACACAGACCACTTCCTGTTGCCTGAAAGTCAAGATGTTAGGACCCTTGGCTACTTCTCCAGCACTGTGTCTGCTCACACGTCACCATGTCGTACCATGATGATAATGAACTAAACCACTGAAAAATGTAAACCCCAATTAAACGTTTTTCCTTTATAAGAGTTGCCATGGTCATAGTGTCTCTTTACAGCAATAGAAACCCCAACTAAGACAGAAGTTGCCACCAGAGACTGGGGTATTGCTGTGATAGACTTGACCATGTTTTTTTTTTGTTTTTTTTTTTTCTTCCAGAAATTTGGACTTTGGTACTTTGGGTTATGAAAGCAGTGGGATGCTTTAAGCACTTCTTAATGGGCCATACTAGTAGGAAGATGGAAGATAATGGTCCTGAGAATTATTTGAACTGTGGGGGACTGGCTCAAGAGGTTTCAGAGGAGCAGAATTTTAGTATGTTGCCTAGAGATCTTTCTGGTGATATTTTGGTGAAGAACAAGGCTGCCTTTTGCCTTTGTCTGAAGAATCTGCCTGAGGCTAAAGTGAGAGCTTTGGATTAATTCCATTGGGAGAAGAAATCTCAAAACAGCCTCATATAGACTCTGTCATGTGGTTATTAGTGGTAACTCTAATGAAGATTTATAATGAAAAGGAGCAAGCTGAGCAGGGTAAATTATAAAACGCAAAATTGGAGGAGGAAAGGAGCACTAGGGAGTAGAAGGGAGCTGAGTCCAGTGTTCAAGGAGATACACAGATTAAGAAATGGAGTAAGGGAGTGGTGACCTTAGGGCTAGATCCCACCCAGCTAGGTTTCCCACTTGTGAAAAGGAACTAAAGAAAACCTTAGAGCCAGGCAGGTATGGTGGGGCACACCTTTAACCCCAGCACTCCAGAGGCAGAGGCCATTGTGTGAAGCTGTGAAGGAGAAGCCTGGATTGCAGTGGAGAATCCAAGATGTTGGAGAGACCAGAGCCATGGGATATCTGGCAAGGAGGGCTGCCACAAGGGAATGGGACAATCCCAGGAGAAAGAAATATGTTGCAGTCAACAAAGCCGAAAGGAGTTGGAGATCTGAGAAGTACTTTGACGTCAGGCATGGAGATGCAGAGTTTGGAGTTTGCCCAGCTGGCTTTTGGTCTTGCTTGGGTCCAGCATTTTCTCATCATGCTTCCTTCCCTATGTTTTGGAATAGTAATGTATATCATGTACCATTACATGTTGGAAGTATGTGATCTGTTTTTTTTTTTTTAATTTTGATTTTACAGGGGATTACAGTTAAGAGATTTCATGAATCTCAGAAGAAACTTCGAGCTTTAGAATTTGTAATAAGTTTGAGACTGTGATAGACTATGGGGACTTTTGAAGTAGGACTGAATGCATTTTTGCATTATGATACGACTACAAGCCTTTGTGGGCCAGGGAGTGGGATATGGTGGTTTGAAAAAAAAAATGGCCATCAAAGGCGTGCACTATTAGGAGGTGTGGAGTAGGTGTGGTTTTGTTGGAGGAAGTGTGTCACTGTGGAGGCAGGCTTTGAGGTCTCCTGTATGCTCAAGCCATTCCCACTGTCCTGGACCACTTCCTGTTGCCAAAGCTCAAGATGTAGAATTCTCCAGCGCTGCATCTACCTGCATGTCATCATACTTCCAGCTGCCATGTTTCCTGCCATGATGATAACAGATTAAGCCTCTGAAACTGTAATCTACTGCCTCAATTAAAAGTTTTCCTTTGTAAGAGTTGCTGTGGTCATAGTGTTTGTTCACCGCACTAGAAACCCTGAGAAAAAAACTCAGAAAATGTAACTTTGGACTTCAAATATGAGAATGGAGAAGCAGTAATTAAAGGCACCTTTTAAGATGTTAGGTTAGCAGCTCATTCCATATTTGCCTTTGGCATGTATGACCTCTGCATAGGACAGTGGATATCAAAGTGATTTGGGGTATTGGGGATTTATAACTCAGTGGGCCATAAACTATAGTTTTATAGTTAAATGGTGGAGGTGTGGGTGACATCTGCCTAGCCACTGAGTTACAGAGAAAAGTAGAATCTACTTAGACCCAGCACAGACTACCACTAGAAATAATGATTCATTTTTAATTGTAGCTTCTGTCCCTTCCCCCACCATTCCACCTAGATTACCGGGAGGGAAAAGCAGTTCTGGGGCCTGAGTACTTTGCTGGGACAAGGACTGAGGAGTGCATTTGTGAAGATGGGAGTCTTTGGAAAGTAGATGGCGACCTTTTCTCCCTTTCAGCTGAGTTTTCACTAGGACATTCTTTCTGATAAACAGCATGATCACATCCTAAGAGTTACACACAAGAAGAATTTTCTGGCAGGAAAGATGGTTCAAATACATGGAAGAACAGTGAAAACCCAGCAAATGCTGTTAAGAAATGATTGTCTTCAGAACAGAAGAGTCTGTCTACATCTGCAGATGAATTTGTAGATCTATTCATCTTTGTGATGTTCACGCATATCATTAACATGGCCTTTCATCTTTATAAGACAGGAATGTAAAGAGTACATTAGAACTTAGAAGATGTAATTGTTATTTTTCTTATGTATCATTTCCGGACTGGTTATGCTAAAGATTCCAGATAGCTTTTTGAGGAAAGTGTTGAGTCAGCAAAACCTGAAAGAATCAAACTTAAGAATCTAAAAGGGAGTTATGTGTCTAAAGACAAATTTCAAGAACACAGGAAATAAAACAAAATTCACAAAATAAGAAAAAGGAAGCCGGGTGGTGGTGGCACACACCTTTAATCCCAGCACTTGGGAGGCAAAGGCAGGTGGATCTTTATGAGTTCGAGGCCAGCCTGGTCTACAGAGTGAGTTCCAGGAAAGGCACAAAGCTACACAGAGAAACCCTGTCTTGAAAAACTAAAAAAAAAAACAACCAGGAATATGTGGATATGAAGAAAGGAGAATTTTGGAGGCAATAAGATCATCCTTAATAGTTTGGTTCAGTAAACATGAGGGGAAAATTCTGTTAAAATTCATCCAATTTCAATGGGTGGGAATCTGAATACTATCTGAGGCTGCTTTAATTTACGCCAGCCTTCATTGACATCATCCTGGGAAAAGTAACTCTGGATGACCTTCCATCAAAGCTAAGCAATTATGAGCAGAAGACGTTTGGGAAGCTGAATAGTTGAGGGGATTAGTGATTTGGTTTATTAGTTCAGCATGAGCTTAATGAGCTCATATCTTTTGGTGGTGGTAGTCAGGTCAGTGGGCTTCGTTCCTGTTCCTGAGGAAAGTCTGCTGGAAGGCGCCGGAGCAGCTGGAGTCAGGCTTCCCACATTAGCTTACTGAAGCTTTAAATGTCAACCAGTGCGATGTGCTGAAACGGAAATGGACAGTTCTACAGGCCGAGGCTTTACACAAAACCGTTCATGTCAAGAAGCAATATGTTATAAAATGTTCATTCACTTACAGACGAGGTTGCTACAGAGTAATTTTAATAAAGTATTCAAAGTAACATATATTTCAATAATATTCATATCCATTAAAGGAAATCCAGTTTCACCTAATCCCTAAAAAATTCCCTGAAAAGAACATACATTAATCCTCTTTTGAAGCCAATGCCCCCAATCAAACCACTGTCAATGTGGAATACGTCCACAACAAAATCAAAAGCTTGCACCACATGTGAATACAATTTTCATAACTTTAAAGACTAAAGAACATTTCAAAATTCTATATTTTGCAAATATATAGGTAGTAATTGAGGTTGTGGTAGATATAGTGGGACTTTTCTGTAGCTAGTTTGAGGGTATATGTGTGTGATATATGTACAGTACGTTAATAAATATATTTTTACTGTGTAATAACACATACATGGAAAAAGTTTCTTGTATTCATTTTGTTCTTTAATTTGTTAACCTTTATTCATTTATGCACTTGTAGTATATGAGAGTAATAGGCAGTAGAATATGTTGTCTAAACAACTTTACAGAGTTATTTCCTGCTGCATAGGTGCCATTTGAGGAAGTGTATCCTTCACCTTCACAGGGCAGTTTTCACAAAGCACACATGTGTGGTGATGCTCACTAAGTAGTCGTGATAGTGTTGCCCACCTCATTTTAGTTCCCTCTAGCAATAGTGGTCACTTACCAATCTAGAAACTCTCCTAGGATTGGCTGTTTCAAATCTTCATAGAAACGTCCCCCAAATCAATCATTAGAAACGCCAAAGAGCTGTCTGCTTTTCTGGACCTTCATTGACACAGATACTGGAGCCAAAGTGACACTGGCTGAAACTCCAGCCAGCTGTACTGCAGAAACTCATTATAAAAATGAAGAGTCATAAGCAGAAAGAACAGCAATTAAAGCATGTTTTTGTTTATTTCAGAACACCAAAATCAAAGCCCACAGATAGCTAGCTGGGCATGACAGAGCTCATCTAAAAACAACGAAATAATAATGAGGTTTGAGAGGTTCTGCTGACATGCTCTCTTCAACTATGGAGTGCCATATTTTCACCCTACTGCTTCCTCTGAGATTTGATAGTGACATCTGGGACAAGATAACTCTCCGTGCTTGCCTTTAATTCAGGAGAGATGATTACCAACCATTTCCTGAAGGAAAAGTGCCTGGGCCTGTGGAAATTCAAATTCCTATCACTGTAATTGTTATGGCAGAGGTACAAGGTGAAACAAAATGCACATAAGCCATGTCAACATGGGCTTCCTCTGATCAAGAAGTTCTTTGAGTATACATGTACCACATTTTCGTTACCCATTCATTATTTAATGGACACCCAGTCTGCTTTAATTTTCTAGCTATTATGAATGAACATAAATGCATGAACAGGTATCTCTCTAATATGATATAAGTTCTTCGGGTACATACCTAGAAGGATATAGCTGGGTGATATGGTAATTTTATGAGAGACCCTTGGACTGATTTCTAAAGTGTACAAGCATTCATTCCCCTGCCCTCAAACTGACAACAATATATTTCTTCCTTTCTTTCTCCTTTTTCTTTTCCTCCTCTTCCTTCTTTCTCACTAGCATTCTTAATAAAAGTCACTCTGACTGTGGTGAGCTGGAATCTTAAAGTAGAATAACAATTTGGATGGAAATGGCCCCTTCAGGCTCATATGCTTGAATACTAGGCTCCTAGTTGATGGAACTGTTTGGGAAGGATTAGGAGGTGTGTTTTTGTTGGAAAAGAGGTGTCATGGGGGACATGCTTTGAGGTTTCAAAGACTGAGTTCCATTCCCAGTGTGCCTCTTTGCCTCCTGCTTGTAGTTTGTTTCTGCTGCCACACCTTCACTCTGCCGTTATGGACTCTAACCCTCTGGAACCATAAGCCCAATTGAATGCTCTGTTTCATAAGTTGCCCATGTCATGGCGTTTTGCCACAGCAATAGAAAAGTAATTAAGTAGTTTTAATCAGTATTTCCCTGATTGCTAAGGATGGTGAGCTGTTTTTAAAGTGTTTTTTTTTTTCATTTGTTTTTCATCTTTTGTGAACCCTTTGCTTAGTTCTATAGCCCATTTTCTATTTGGGGTTTTTTCCCTTAGTGTTTAGTTTTTTTCAGTTGCTTGGATATTGTAGCCACTAATCTTCTGTCAGATGCATAAATGGCAACAAGTTTTCACCTATTCTGAGGGCGGTTTCTTCGCCTGATTGACAAGTCTCTTTGCTGTGTATTGATTCTATGAGATTCCATTTGTCCATTACTGGGCTTATTTCCCGTGTTGCTGGAGTGCATTTCAGAAGTCTCTACACATGTCTGCATGTAGAAGCACACTGCCTACTTTCCTATATGTTGCAGACTATCAGGTCTTATGCTGAGGGTCTTGACTCATTTAGAGTTGAGTTCCATGCAATATCAGAGACAAGGATCTAGTTCATTTTTCCTGTGTGGTGATATCCAGATTTCCCAGCACCATTTTTTGAAAATGCTGCCCATTCTTCAATGTATATTTGGCACACTTGTCAAAAATTAGGTGACTGTAGTTGCATGAATTTATATATGGGTCCTATAGTCTATTCAATTGATCAACATGTCTGTTTTTGTGCCAATACGTGCTGTTCTTATTATTTTAGCTGGGTAGCATAACTTGAAATCAAGTATGATTACATACATATATTTTTGAAAAGAATATTTTCAAAATTTCTTTGGTTATGCTTGGTATTTTATATTTTTCTATTAATTTTAATCCTTTCCTGAAGAATAATCATGTAATTTTGAGTGAGATTGTATTGAATCTATAGATTTGTTTAGTAGGAATTCTCATAATATTTATTTTTCTAATTTATGAGCATGGAAGTCTTTCCATTTTCTGGTGTCTTCTTCAATTTCTTACTTTAGTGCTTTAAAGTTTTTATTGTAAAGGGATTTTGTTTCCTTGGTTAGGTTTCATTCCTAAGTATTTTACTTATTTTTAGTTACTATTGTGAATGGGTTTATTTAGCTGTAAAGAAAAAAATGAAACTGAGTTTTTTTTCAAGTAAGAAGATGGAACTGGAAAAATTTATGCTGAGTGAGGCAATCCAGGACCAGAAAGATAAAACGACATGTTCCCTCTCAAACGTGGAACCTGGTTTCACGTCTGTAGCTCAGTGTACTTCGAGTGCATGTAGAAGCCAGAAAATTAGAATGAGGCCATTGTGGTTGGGGGATGCCTTAACAGAGCGGAACAATAGAACACGAGTAAAAGGAAAACACAGAAGGGTATACTGTGGCATGAAGTATACACAGATCACGGAAGACTTATATGCCAAATTATTTTGCCTTTTCAAATGTCATTAAAATGCTTGTTCATTATATCGTCTATGTTTTCTGTTTGCAGATGAAGAAAAATGTCATAAAACTTTCAACCCCGGAGAGTCCAGTGAAGAGACACATGAGAAAGTGGGGACAAGTGATGGATTCTGCACCACTTTATCAAGAGCTGAGCATCTAAATACCTTCAAGCCAAGACTATCACCTTCCGCTCTTCCTCATCTCAGCCACAGTTTTGAGAAGGAAGTGACCACTCTTCAGTTCATTCTGCAGTCGCTCTGCAGGAGGTGCTGATGCTCAGATAACAGTTTCGGCACCTGACAGGACAGTCTGAGTAAACAGCACCAGCCAGGCACGTCTGACTCATTCCCAGAAGATATTTACCAAGGGCCCGTTTGGAGTGCTGAAGGGGGATGTGTGCTTTGGGGGCGAGGAGGAAGCACCCTATATTTCTATGAGTTTTATAACTAATTGTCACAAACTCGGTGGCTGAAAAGAACGTACATTTGTTGTTTTTTATAGTTTGTGACGTCAGAAAGTCTGAGTTCAGTCCTGCTGGCATGGCATCCGGTGTTCTGGAAAGCCTGCCCGGGGAAATCCATTTCCAGTTCCCAGAAGTCATGAGTGTGCCCTGGTGCGTGTGGTTCCTACCTTGCATCACTTCCGTCTCCTTCTTCCTTTGACAGGTTCGCTTTGTAGAACATGGTTCCTAATCATAATTGGAATATGTAAACTACATTCAGACAGTTTCTTATATATAAGACCTTTTTGTATACAAATATTGAAAGGTTCACAACACGCCGTTGGGCGTGTTTGCATATGCCCTGCGGACCTGGACACTTCCGCCTAGCCAGTTCCAGGTCGATAGCCATTTCCGGGTCAAGGTGTCTCGAGTGACCAGGATCCGTGACTTTGCATGTTTACATAAGCGCCATGTGATCTATGCACATGTGTAGAGTAGTTACGTCAACCTGTGCACGCCCAGCCTTTATTAGCCGGCGCTGTATTCCCGGCTCCTTCCTTCTTCTCCACACACGTGTCTCTTCCACAGGCCTGAGCACTCTCTGTCCCTTTTATCTCAATAAAACTCTTATTAGTGGATTCTGTCGTGTTTCGTGACATTTCCTTGCAGGGTAAGAGCACAGAGCCGAAATAACTAACAAACATTGCTTATTTTCTTCTCTACACTTGTGTACCATATTGCAATTTTACCAATAAAACAATTGATACTGGCTGGGATACAGACCCTGACAAGAATCACAAAGTTCCCGGAAGAACTATGACATCAGTGGCACTTGAATAATTCAGATTTGTTTCTTCAGGTTTCACTGTGAACACTACATTGTGGAAATGAACCAGACATAGTCTAGTTACAATCACAGGATTGAATTCATGTAGTGAGCCACAGATCCCTGATGTTAGAATTTAAATGGCTCATTTGGTTACAAATGCAACATAACAGTCTTTTTCTGAATCCATGAAAATATTAATGTATTACCTTGAGCTTACTGTGACAAAGAAAAATTCAAGGAAAGTTAAACAAAAATGTAGTATGCTGACAGAATGCTAGAGGTCCTGAGGAATCCAAGGGAAACTTTGAACTATAAACTAAGAAATGAGGAGCCCAACCTGATTCTGTGTTACATTTTCTTCACACTCTTTTTTTATTTATTCCTTCTGTAGTGATCTTATTCCATACTCTAGTCTCTACATTTTTCCAATTCAAATGGTGGCCCAGACTGAGAGCAGCATTTCACAGCAGCCCTTCCTGAAAGTGAGGTCCACTGCTGGACAGTTAACTATGCTTGGGAGATGCTTCTTCAATACCCATACATGTTAGCAGAGGTGACAGTGAGGGTCTTCCTTAGAAAGGTAGCTATCATAATATGGGAAAATATTCCAAAAGTTATTCAATACTGATAGATTACTAAAACTTCTAGATGTTTCTGAGAAGATCCTTGTAGAGAACATTTTCATATTTACTTCATTATCTTTGCCTCTTCCCTCCCTACACAAAGACAAGACCAATATATAAAGTTGGGTACAGAGGCTTGTACTTGTAATCCCAGCACATGAGAGGCTGAGAGAAGGATTGGGGTTCAAGATCAGCTTGGGCTACATAGTAATAATGATGCCAGCCCCAGCTAGGTAATGAGATCTTGTCTCAAGACAAAACAAATGAAAACAGGAGCTGATAAAGAAGATTCTTGTATCACCTGAGTCCTAAGTGTCTTCAGCAGTAGGTGCTTACCTTCAACCTCTGAGATGCAACCATGGGCATTCATCAATAGGATATATTGTTTTGGGAGAGTCACTGACTTACCTGACCAACCACAGGCAAGGATGCTTCTTCTGCCTGGTAAGGGATTTTGTCCATGGTTCTTGTGGTAAACATTGTCAGTCAATGTGGCATAACTTCCATATATATGTAGCATGTGCGTATGAGCGTGTGTGTGTGTGTGTGTGTGTGTGTGTGTGTGTGTGTGTGTGTATTGCATACAGTTTTGGGTAAATATCAAATAATATGACTACTTGAGGTCTTATCAAGCAAACGGTGTTATTCGCCTCTCCAAACTGAGGGCCTACCTCTTGCATTGTAGCTTCTATAGTGCTACAAAAGGCTACACAAGCTGCCAAGAAAGGGAAGCAAATAATAGTAATACCCAGATGCAACAACTGGGAGCCAAACAATGGCCAACATTGGCAAGATAGCCCAGCCATAAAGGTGTAATAAACGGCACTCACATGTTGGTGGTAACTAACAGTTATCTAATTGGACTTAAGGCTCATTCAGTGTGGAGGCCCACAGAGGCTTCCCAGTGAGACCTTACTCAGGGTCAGAGAACCCGGCCTTGCTTTACCCAGTGGGGCTGCGTAATGGGAAGATTTGACCATGGACTTGTTTACCAGGTGTTTGGAAGGGTCTACACTTGTCTGTATGGTGTGCTTTGATCTTGCAAGGGGGAGGTCTTTTGCCCCACCCCTTGACATATTATAAAAATCCCTTTGGAATAAAGCTCTGGGCTGTTGGGTATTGACCCAGGGCCCTCCAGAAGCTATTCTGTGTCTCTTCCTTTCTTATCATCCCCTTCTATCTTTCTAACTAATATTTCTGCATTCCTCTCTCCTCCACCCAGGAACCCTTTGACAGGTGGGAGCAGGTCAGAGCTGGATTCCCAGAGACTCCCACATATGGCACCCAGATGTTGAACTTGGGTACAGAGGATAAAAGAGAAGGAACATCACAGGTTAAGGGGGCATGCCCAGAATTAAGTAACTGGGGGCTGTGAAATTCTTTTCTTTAGGGGTAAAATTGTAAATACAAAGCAGAATACTTCAAGTTAGGCTGCAGCAAGTATCTCTCTCTGTCTCTGTTTCTGTTTTCTCTCTCTCTCTCTTTCTCTCTTTCTCTCTATTTACTAAGTTAGGTTTAAAGTCGTAATAAAATTTTGGTGAAGGTTTGAGAAATACAGGCTTTAGGTACAGGGATATTGTGAAGGTTTAATAGAAACACAGGGTAGAGTAGATTTTTCGCAGCACCACGCCTGGGGTGCAGAAAGCAGTATCTGGGACTGAGCAGCCACTGCAGACTTCGCAGTCCGAGAATGGCTTCAGAACCCCCCACGTAAGCAGTAGAAACTGCAGCAGCAGTGAGAGCAGCAGCTGCCCTAGCCAGGTATGGGCAGCTGAGACCTGTGGGGCTTCATAGCATCACAGAAAGAGGTGCAGAGAGCCAGAGCATGCAGGGTTCTGCATGCTTTCTACTGGGAGGCTCTCCGGTGCTTGTGAGACCCAGACTGACATGCCCAGAGGCTATGCTGGACCTTGACAAGCCAAGAGAGACCCTGCAGGAGAGACTAATGGCCAACAGGGGCAGTGGTGAGAGCACAGCAGAGACTTCGGACCCCAGTGGCCAGAGCAGGTCTGTCACCCACAGCCAGAGTGCTTGGTGGCCAGAGCCTAGCAAGGGATGCCCCGGGAAAGCATGGACAGATAGCCAAGCAGGCAGCTGGCGGACAATTGCACAGCATGCCTTGGTGGCTGCATGAGACACAGAGCCTCCAGAGAGGGATGCCCAGGGGGCACACAGGAGGGCCAGGGAGCAGGAACCTCTGAGTTGGAGTGTGTTTTGGGGACACTGAGGTCCCTGTAGAGATGGGGAAACATCCCCTGAGGGTAGAACCACGGTGGAGGTAGTGCTAGTGCTGTGGACCGAGGGGAAACTGCTGGCTGAAAGAACTCCCAGGTGAGATATGCTGGATCTCAGGCCATCCTGGGCTCCCAGTAATAGGGTGTGGCTGCCCTGAGGGTGGCATTCAGCTGTGCATGTCCAGCAGTGCACAGAGGATGCAAGACCACTGGTGGAGCAGATAACAGAGCAGGAGTACAGAGGCTGCAACTGGCCATGGCTGGGTTTCCTCCCAAACCCAAGGTGCTGATTGACAGCTACAGCTCATAGTAGTGGAGCAGCAACTTGAGCTGTGCAGTGCAAGTTGTGAGAGAGCCCTCAGAGCCTCAGGACACAGAGGTCCAGGGCAGACAGGCCAGTGACAGGAGGCACAGTCAGACTGGGAATGTGAAAAAAAAAAAAACAAATGAGAAGGAGTCAGCAGCCAAAGCCACACTGTTTCTGTTTGCTGGCAGGGAACAAGTGTGTGGCTCCTTTAAGAGAGGGCTTTCTGGTTTGTGCTGCCCCAGCCACCTAGCAGCTTTTCCCTGGGGCAGAGTTCCTAGGGGAAGACTGCCATAAAATGCTGCTGTAACTGAGAATGAGGTTTCAGAGACACTTGTTTGAACTGAGTTGTTGCATTCAGGGGAAATGCAATAAATAAAACTTTGGTTGTAGATTTCTTTGGAACTTTAAGAATGGTATTAGAAAGCATTCAGTGGAACATTAAGACTAATATCAGAACTGAGTTTTTGAACTTTTCAGACTTAAGAAATAGGATGGACAGGAGTGATTCAATTGCAATGGGAAAGTTTTGATTTCACCTACATATATAGACTCTATCCATTGAGTGACTTACAAACTGTTTTGTATATGCATATATGCTTTATTAACTGTGGTGATTCATGGACTGTTTCGTGTAAAAAATGGAACTGTTTTGTATAGAAATGGAGAAATTTGTGTTTTTTATGCAGGCTCAAGGTACAGCTTAAAAAATTATAAAGAAAAGGGAGAGTTAAAATTCTAAGTCTAATTAAAAAAAAAACATTTTCCTGTCCCTTGAGTGGATTAATGTTAACTTGTGTTAATGTACCATATGTTTGTTAGTAGAAAATATAAATAGTTTTATTAAGAAATTGCTTTTGTATGTTTGCTAAAGTTTATGAAGTGTAAATAGTTCTATTAAGAGTTTGCTTTTGGATGTAAATTGTAAGAATTGTAATTATGTATAGTAATATTTATACTAAAATTATGATGTCAACCTGTTAATGTCAATGGTGATGCTAAGCAGTCTTTAGATGTGATGCAGTTGCATCAGAAGTTTACTGATTTATTTGATGCAGTTGCATCAGGAGTTTATTAATTTAAAAAAAAGGGCTTGGTACAGCTAAGACTGCTGTAGTCATCTAAGACCCATTTAAAAAGGCCATTCTGTCTTTATCATCCTCTACTCCTTTACTAATAGGTATAGCAGCCATAAGGAGCAAGAGTATTGCTATGATTCTTCAAGCTACTTGCAAGCTCTTAGTGGAAAGCTGAATCAGAACTGCGTAGAGTTAAACTCTGAACCCTCACTTGACATTTATATTATTAATAAGGGGGTGCTATGGTACCCCACAGAGGCTTCCTAGTGAGACCTTACTCAGAGCCAGAGAATCTGAGTTTGCTTTACCCAGCAGGGTTGCATAAAGAGATGATTTGGTCACAGTCATGTTTACCAGGTGTTTAGAAGGGTTTACACTTGTTTGTACAGTGTGCTTTGATCTTACAAAGGGGAGGTCTTTTGCCTCTCCCCTTGGCATATTATAAAAAGCCCTTTTGAATAAAGATCTGGGCTGTTGGGTATTGACCCAGGGCCCTCCTGAAGCTACCTTGTGTCTCTGTCTTTCTTCTCCTTCTTATCATCTCTTTCTCCTTCTGTCTTTCTACCAATATTTCCTCATTCCTCTCTCCTCCACCCAAGAACCCTTTGATAGGTGGGAACAGGTCAGAGCTGGACTCTGGCAGACTCCCACAATTCAACAGGAAGGAAATCATGCCTGGTAGTAAAAATCCAGCCAAGTTCCTAAGGATAGTGAGGTCATGGATCCTAGAAAAGAATCTATTATTACCCCTTTGCTAGACCAGCATAATTCCTTACTACATTCTAAAGCTTATTCTTTTTTTTTGTTTTGTTTTTGTTTTATTTTTAGAGACAGGGTTTCTTCGTGTGAAAGTCCTGCTTGTCCTGGTACTCACTTTGTAGGCCAGGCTTGCCTCAAACGTAGAGGTCCCCTGGCCTCTGTCTCCTGAGTGCTGGGATTAAAGGTGTGCACTACTACCACCCAGCTCTAAATCTTATTCCTATACCTATAGAGAAGTACAGCTACTGCTCCTCTCAAAGAAGCTTCTCTCTACAGCAAATGGAGACTACCACAGAAAGTCACAATGGGTCATGGGGCGCTCACCCCCAGTGGCTACATCTCTAGTACAGTTGCTGCATCTATGCTCAGGGAGCATTGCTGAAGAGTGGGTGGAAAGGCTGTAAGGGCCAGAATACCAGGAAGTCTGCTGTGAAACCCACAGAAATGGTTGCATAAACAAGACTGGAATAATGGCAATATCAATAGATATTTTAACATGGAAGGGGGAAATTTTACAGGTCCCAACCCTAGAAAAAAAACTGTATGCAGCTAATGACTACTGGGAGAAGGAGAATAAGCCTCTCCCAGGGATAAGCCCCTTATTGGTTATCCAATACAAAGTAGTCAGCCCATAGACTCTCTCTCTCTCTCTCTCTCTCTCTCTATATATATATATATATATATATATATATATATATATATATCAAAATGAACTCTGCAAATTTGTTTTTTGTTTGTTTTTTGAGACAGGGTTTCTCTGTGTAGCTTTGCGCCTTTCCTGGATCTCACTCTGTAGACCAGGCTGGCCTCGAACTCACAGAGATCCACCTGGCTCTGCCTCCTGAGTGTTGGGATTAAAGGTGTGCACCACCACCGCCCAGCCGCAAGTTGTTTTTTACATTTGTTCATAGTTACATATTTACACAAACATACACATACACACATATTTATAGCAATAGAAATTAAAGAAAAAGAGGCTGTCAATTTGAGGGTGTTGGGGCATGGAAGGGGTTCAAAGAGAATGCCTGGAAAGGGATGAAGGGAGGAAAGGGAAGAGGGAAAGCGATATCATTCCATTTTAATTACAATGTACTTTAAAAAGTTCTTGCAAAAATATTTTGTGTAATCTTCTAATTAGGCTTTTGGGATAAATTTTTGGATTTAGAATTGCTGCGTCAGAGATACTAACAATGTTATGCTCTTCAGCAATTTTGTACTGATTTAAGCTTCCGTAGGCTATTGTGACTTTAAGAATTTAAGGGCTATAGTCCCAATGGATCCATCTGCAAAGCATCCCCATACCTCAGGCTCAGGGAAGAGGGGGTGGGTGGAGAGATTGTAAGAACCAGGGGATCAGGGAGTTTGCTGTGAAGTTGTGTCTCCTAGTAACATCAGAAGCTACTCTCATAAAATCTCACCAACATGGCTGGACAAATGTGAGCTGAATGAGGGTGACACCAATGAACTTGCCAGACTGGTTGGAGAAAAGCCCAGTAGGCCTGGATCCTACACAAAGAACTATATACATATATACACATACATATATGCATGCAATTACAATTAGTGAAAGAAAAGGGCATGGATTTGAAAGAGGATGAGGAGGGTGTAAATGGGAGGGTTTGAAGGGAAGAAAGGAGAAATGTTATAATTAAATTATGACTTCAAAAATAAAATAAAAAGGAGAATTTAAGGGCTGAGGACATAGTTCTATGGTGGAATTCTTGCCTAACATGTGTGTGATTTTGAGTTCTGTTCCCAGTACTGCAAAAGAAGAAAAGCTTAAGAGATGGTGAATGTTGGTGTTCTGATCTAGCTAAAGCTGTTTCGTGTAGGATTTAATAGAACACTTTCTAAAAGTTATTCAAACCACAGTCACTGTAATCGTTAGATTAATCCAGACCTGGCACATTGTTTATGCTGTTTTTTTTTTAATTTCCTAAAAAAATACCATGATATCAATGTTCAAATGGAAAATGATTCATACATGTACATTTGCTACCTAACCATGCTTTGGCCAAAGATAGAGGATAAATATGACATGAGTCTCATAATGTTACATTGCAGCTGGATAGCTCATGTCACACGGAGATATGGCCATTACAGCATCACAGAGCAGAACATTTTTTCACATATCTGCAGTTGCCACTGCTGATAAAACCATTCTGCTGACAGTTACACAGAAGTACCACACACACTATAGTGTATACTACAGAATACTCCATAATGATAAGGGAGTTTTATTGGTGTAGGTACTCACTATTCCATTCCTTTAATCACCATTTTAGAGTGTAATTATCTCTACAAAAGCTTTTATTATAAAACAATGTGCCCTGTAATGCTGGCAGCTGCTTCATACATCTTGTGTTTATAGTGTCTGTGTCAAAGGGACTGATCTTTGCCATCTAGGTTTGTGGAACTCTATGATGCTCAAACAGTGATGAAATCTCTTCATGACACACTTCTCAGACAGTACCCCATGTTAAGAAGTGCATGACTGTGTTTATAAATACACACATCTCATAAATGTATGTAACCTCCGTCTCTCTTCATGACACACTTCTCAGACAGCAACCCCAGTGTTAAGAAGTGCATGACTGTATGTTTATAAACACAAATCTCATAAACTTATGTAACCTCTGTCTATACTTTCAGGCTTCTGCCAGTCCATAAATGTACATCTATAAGCACACAGACCTGACTCTTCTGGGAATGGTTTTGTATTCTGCTTTTGGATTGTGCGCAAGCGTCGTAGTTTCCCTGCCTGGTTGGAGTTTCCACCTATTACTCAATGCTTAATTCAAATCCATCTCCTTGGTAAAGAAAGACTGGAGTCCTTCAACTGCTGACTCAGCTACTCTCAGCTCTTTCACGTCCCATAGCTACCTTCTTATGCCTAAATGCTGATTCTCAAAGTGTTTGCATAACTAGGCTCTGCCTTAATGAGAAAAAGAAGTGGTAAAATAACCAATCTCTGTGCTTGTGAACGTTTTCTAGCCAGAGCCATGCATGTGGTAAATGCTTAATACACTGAATTGAAGTGGCATGCAAACCAGCAATGAATAGTATCTGCCAGGAAATTCCACCCCTCTAGCTTTGCATCTGTCATTCTGCAGGGCTTGGGAAACTAGGAGGTGAGTTAGAGACTGGCTGTTCCTGGGCAGGGAGAGGACCACAGCTGTGTGGGTGTGCATTCTCATTGACTGGCCTCACCCCTCTTCAGCTGCTCCCATTGACAGTGAAATCCCGAGGCTACTCATCTGTGGGTGATGCGTGTGGCACCAGTGAGTCTAGGTTTGGGGTGCCAGCCACTAATCTGGGCACCCCAGCTGCACAGCACTGGGATACTTGGAGCACATGGGATGCTCTTGCTTCTCACGCCAGGGAAGGGTGACAATGAGGCCCTGGGAAGCTGAGGTTAGTTGCAGCTTTCAACTTGGGCTACGAAGAGAAGCAGTAAGTTCCGGGTCATATTCAGTTACGTCTGCACTGGCAGACAACTGCTTTCCTTCGTGAGCGATCTTTCTCAAAAACCAAGTAATCTTTCATTCTTTCCTTTCATATTTCTATAACTTCTTTGTCGGACAAACATTTAAGCTCTACAGCATGTTAGGTGCTGTGAGGGAAAAATAAAAATCTCCAAGTCTCTGCCCTCGAGGTGCCTACTTGTCTAGTGAGGTCCTGCCCTGAAATCATTGATTCAGGAAGCAAATTTGAAACAACATACAATTCTATCTTGGGCAAATTTCTTAGATTTTTTTTTTCCCAATGGCAGTTCATCAGTCAGTTGAACGCAGAAACTAAGGCTGGCTGTTGGAGATAAAAATAGAAGTAATCAGCTGGGTGTGGTGACGCATGCCTTTAATCCCAGCACTCGAGAGAGGCAGAGGCAGGCAGATCTCTGAGAGCTGGAGGCCAACCTGGTCTACAGAGTGTGTTCTAGGACAGCCAGGACTGTTTCACAGAGAAACCCTGTCTCAAAAAACAAAACAAAACAAAAATAACAAACAAACAAATAAACACATAGAAGTAATGTCAATACCATTAAGCTTTCTTGGCATTTCTCTCCTCTTCTTCCTCCCCCCTCCTTCTTTTTTCCTTTTTGTTTTTGTTTTTTGAGACAGGGTTTTTCTGTGTAGCCCTGGCTGTCCTGAAACTCACTCTGTAGACTAGGCAGACCTGGAACTCAGAGATCCACCTGCTTCTGCCTCCTGGTACTGGGATTAAAGTCGTGCGCCATGACTACCCTGCGACATTTTCACTTCTTAAGTAAAAGGGCTTCCATTTTAATTCTGAACTTATGCTCTCTACCAGAAGTGTCTCTCTGTGTGTTTAGGACAGTTTTACAGATATATGGTCATTTCTAAAACCATCACAAAAATCCCAAAGTATGTGTTTATGATAAGTTCATGTGACAGTTTCTTTGGATTTCTAGAAATTAAAATCAGTGAGATTTATGAAGGAGAATTATTTATATCCTTAAAACATTAGCATAGGGCCCAGTGATGGCAGTCTAAAGAGCTTCCCACCGTTCAGATGTTTACCTAAAACTTTTGACAGGCCAAGATGTGAGGGTCCTACACCTTCAACTCCTAGAGGACAGTGGGGCTGAGCTTAGCTCTTGAAGAACTCTGAGGAGCACACATGAACCATTATCTTTGGGATGTAATTGACAGATTTATCTTGAAGTGGATTTATTTATTTATTTTTTTTTTATTTTTTATTTTATTTTTATTTTTATTTTTTTGGTTTTTCGAGACAGGGTTTCTCTGTGTAGCTTTGCGCCTTTTCCTGGAACTCACTTGGTAGTCCAGGCTGGCCTCGAACTCACAGAGATCCGCCTGGCTCTGCCTCCCGAGTGCTGGGATTAAAGGCGTGCGCCACCACTGCCCGGCTGAAGTGGATTTATTAAATAACATGATAAGTATCAAGATGGCACCCTGAAGGATAAACAAATCGATAATCCACGCTTGAATCCTCAGGGTGAAGTAACAGCGGGCAGCCTTACAGCTGCTCTCACTCACTTAGTACTTTCATTTTTTATTTAAAGCACTAAGCATCTTGACCCATATTTTACATCTCTCAGGAGTAGATAGGTGCCCTACTTTGTGATGGTCCCTAGGACTCCTGCTCCCCTTCTCTGCATTTCTTGATGACTTTGAAATATATAGTCCAGTGTTGCTGGAACTCCCTGTAGTGTATGTGTGAAGCTGGCATTACAGGAAATGAGGCCAGAGCTGCTTTCTTTGATGGATGCCCATACCCTGCATCCAATAGGATTTCTGAAACTATGAAAGGTGAGTGAAATGGTCTGATGGTGAGAAGCTTGTTGTTGAATCATTTGTCTAAGTGTATTGAAGTTCTATGGAAAACATAGCCATTTTGTTTTATTTGTTTGTTTTGTTTTTAATAGATTTTCAACATTTTTAGAGAACAAATAGATATTGAATTAGCTGAATTTGTTTTTCTCTTCAGTGTTTTCAGGTCGCTGTTTTGTACTTAGATTGAACAGAAAGAGTTAAAAAAAAAAAAAGAAGAAGTACAGTAAGTCCCTTGGGTCTTGACACCAAGTCTGATTGGGGTAAAGTTTGGGAGATAGTCAAAGCTAGTGTTCTGCACAGACTGGACACCAGAAGCCACTGTTTCCTGAACAGCCACCACAACCATCACAGCCTCTGAGGATTTAGAATTCTAAATACAAATGAGCTTGCTCAAAGGACAGAATCTTCAGGCAAACAAGCATGGTTTATCTAGTTGAGTGGCCTTAGGCAACTTGTTTAACTGTCTTGGTCCTAGTTATTTCATGCATAAAATCAGGGTAGTAATAATGTCTGTATCCTAAGACCTTTGCTAGAGTAATTTCAATGTATTCTTAACAGCTTCAATAGAAGAGATCATACTACACCATTACTAAAAGTGTTGGTAGAGTTGTAAGGCTTTGGACTACACATGAGAAGACCGGGAAGGGGGAGTTTGGAAAAGGTTCCAGGGAACTCGGGGCAACTGAGTAGATTATAAACCTTGGTAAGTCTCAGAACTCAACAGACTGGTGTAAAATAAAGAGAAATGAAAAACTGTTGTATGTTTGATACAATGTTATCTGAATGTCTATAGGTAAATCTCAAAACTCAAGACAATGCTTTCAGACTTCCCCTCTGTAGCTGAAGTTTTCTCTGGTCCTGCCCAGTCCCATGGATCCTGCAGACGTTTATAAAATAATCACTCAGAAACTTATATTAATTAAAACTGTTCGGCCATTAGCTCAGACCTACCACTGACTAGCTCTTACATTTAAACTCAGCCCATTTCTGTTAATCTATATGTCCACATATTCCGTGCTTTACCTGTGTGCCATTGCATGCTGTTCCCTGGATGGTGGGCTGGCGTCTCCCACTCAGCCTTCCTCTTCCCAGAAGTCTCCTTGTCTGTTTATCTTGCCTATACTTCCTGCCTGGCTACTGGCCAATCAGCATTTTATTTATCAACCAATCAGAGCAACACATTCACAGCATATAGAACATCTCACAGCACCCCTCTATTTAGTCTTGCTAGTTTTCTAGTTTTCTTTTTCTCCAACTAGGATGCTGGTGGAAAGTGGGGCTGGGGAATGACTTAAAGGAAGACAATGTAGAAACAAAATTTTTCAGTATTCAGAAATGGGGGAAGAGTGACCCAGATGATGCAAAATGTCATTTAAAGGAGAAGTATGTTCAAAATATAAAGCATTCTAATTAGACTACACCATAAATTACCCAAGAATGAAAAAAATAGGATGCAAAGCAAAAAAAAAAAAAAAAAAGCATGCAACCTGATAATGGAAGGCTTGTAATGCTAATTTAGTTAATGATCACCTAAGAGTCAAACAATGTGGGGAACACAGTATCCTAAGAAATGTACCACTCATTCACATCCCAGTGAAGATGTGGGAAATCAGTGACTTACATACAGTTTTATAATGAGAATTATGCTGACATCATTAATCCCAGGAAAGAAATGCAGTGACTGGATATAGCAAACCATCTGTCACAGAAGTCTCTTTAACAATTAGTCATTTTCCCCTTTTGGTAATTTTAAAATAATTCATCATTGGTAGAATCTTAGAAATGCTGTTATTTATATGAAACATAATTTTAGAGACAAGGCAAAATTCTTTAAATATGTTAAATATGCATAATGATGGCTGAAGCTGAATTTATTATATGAAAATGTTTCTATGCTAGCAATTTTTTTTATCATTAATCTATTTTTTCATTAAAAAGTTGTCTGGTAGACTTTAGAATTGATAATGTAAAATGGGTTGTGTTCTGTACATATAAGCTGAGACTTTAACAAATGAAAAACCCATTATTTTCTAGCTATATACTAAAGATAATATATTCTCTATATGTTGAAAATATTTCATCACCACACAAATGCTCACTGAAAAAATTTTTTTAAAATGGAGACATTGTAGAAATGTGGGTTTTGGTGAACACTAGTTGAATAACATGGATTTCACCCCCAAATTTCAATATCTATGCTTTTACAGTTTACTAGTATGCATCTCAGTATCAGTTATTTTAAGGTATTAATAGCCTGAATCTTTTTATTTTCATAAAATATAACTTTAGTAAATTCATCTGGGGGAAGGAGTGCTCTGGGGTGAAGATCTTGTTCTGAGAACAAGGCACAGCAGGGAAGGATAAGTCATGAAAGGACCCATGTCTTCACCTTCCAAGAGGAGGAGGAGTACTGTTGCTGAGTTGCCAGAAAAACAGGTCAAGAATCTTCCTTTTCCTGACTTGCAGTTGATACAGGTATAGGAGAGACAGTGTCCATCAGCTGAGCGCATCTGTCTGGTGTGGTATGCCATTCCCTCATGACCACATCAAGGGCAGTGCCTGTCACTGGTCCCTGGGATTCGGATCCCTCGTTCACAGACGTAGGTATGGCTGCCCCCAGTTTGTGAAACACAACTGAGGTCTTCACAACTTTCCCTTCGAAATCTCGCAGTTTGTGGATAAGCCACAGCGAGGGTAGATGACAATATCCTGATCTCCAGGCAGCGGCAGGACCCAGCTGATATCTGGGCAGAAATCCAAGTCTGATTGAAAGTTGGAGCAGACGCTGGCCAGCTCCATGGGGAATGAGAGCTGAGTCCACCACCCACTGGGTCCTCTGACAGCTATGAGTGGAGTATGAGGTGTCCGGAACTTCAGCCTGTGGGGAACCTTGTGTGGTGGGACGCCTAGCCTGAATCTTTAAAACATTTCTGTGACTGTGTTATTGTGTGTGGATGTGGAAGCATGTGAGTCACAGTACTCGTTATGTACTGAAGATAGTATTATATACTGTGAATATTGCAAATGTAGTGTAAAGATCAGAGGGCAATCTCGGGTGTTCATTCTCCTCTTCCACCGTGTTTCTTCCAGGGCTTCTTACTGTTAACTGCTGACTACAACAGGCTGTGTAGGGGCTGAGTTTCTGAGTATTCTACTGTCTCACATGCTATTGTGTCTGGCTTTGTGGGTTCTGGGGATCTGAACTCAGATCCTCATGTTTGTGTGACCAGCACTTTACTTTCTCAGCTCTCCTCAGTATAATTTACGTGAATTCAGGACAAACTTTTGGCAAGTCTGCAATAGTGTGGTACATGGTGGTAGATGACCTTGGATCTAAACGAGGAGAGCTGGGTTCTAACTGGTTCCACAGTTGGCTATCTCAGCTCGTGGGTTAGACAAAGCTGAGCCTTTGTGTTTTCTTCTCTTGACAGCCATTAATAACGCTATGATTTGCACGGCATTTGTGAAGGCTAATATACAAAATAATTGCTTCCTGTGTACAGCAAAAATGCTGCTGAGTGCTTAATAGAGTGATTCAAGTCCATTTAACATATAGAGCAGCAGTTCCCAACCTGCAGGTCATGACCCTCTCAGGGTCAAAGGACCCTTTCACAGGGGTCACCTAAGACCATCAGAAAACACAGATATTTACATTGCAATTCATAACAGCAGCAAAAGTACAGTTATGAAGTTGCAATGAAAATAATTTATGGTTGGGGGGTCACCACAACATGAGGAACTATATTAAAGGGTCACAGCATTAGGAAGACTAAGAACTTATATAGAGGGACTAGCCATTTCTAGACTCAGTTGCACAATAAACATACACCATGAGACACTTTAAGAAGAATCTTGTCCTGATTTATCTACATGAATAGATTATTACTGTGAGTCTATTATAAAGGACCTTAGGTGTAAATGAAGGATAAGAACACATCATCTTGAAGTTTGGGAAATAGTGGGGAAAAAAATTTCCAGAATTCTATGTCTCTGTCCAAGAAGCTAGACTTGACATTGACTGACATCACAATAATGAATTAACTGTGAAATCTCCTTTATGAATGGCTAAGACTCTAGAACATGATATGCCTAGAACCTTAGATACCCAACTCCAAACTTCAAAAGGAATCATGTTGACTTTTCAATTTATAAACTCCTTTGCTGTTGAAATTGGGCAATGAGATGGCCTGGGAGCTAATATTAATCATCTCCAACATCAGCTTGCAAATTTACTAATCAAATCATTTTGTGACAGAAGCAAAACATAACCATTTTTTCTAATTATTTGCTGACAAGATATTTAAAAATTATTAATTACCTTGCATCTTTGGTGGTAAATTAGCTGTATACCAGTAGAAAAAGACAGTGTGGCAGCATGACCAATCAACATAACCTTCTTGTAGAAGATGAAGAATGAGAATTAGGGTAATCAGTTCTTAACTTCTGTATACCCTAAGGACATTATATATTATATCACCTTTATATATTGTAACAATTACTTCCATTGGTATTTGAAGTAAAGTATTTTTTTTTTTTTTGGAAAGAAATTGAGATAGCATGAAATGATTATACTCTGTGGGAGCTGAAGGGGATTGCTAAGATTGTGTGAAGGGTTGGAAGGTGGCAAAGTCTCATGAGTTTGCTGAGGAGGTGCAATTTTGATCCCAGGCAGCACAAAGACAAATTAGCATTTTAGTTTCTTTTCTGTTGCTAGGAAAACACTCTGACCAAAAGCAATTTAGGGAGGAAAGGGTTCAATTTGGCTTGCACTTCCAGGTTGCAGTCCATCCTCAGAAGAAGCCTAGGCAGGAATATAAGCATGAGCCTGAAGCAGAAACAGTGGAGGAAAGCTGCTTACTGGCTTGTTTGCCTGATGGTCATGGGCAACTCCCCTTTGTATACAACCCAGACCCACCTGCCTGTCCTCACAGATATGGCCACAGGCCAATCTGATTTGGTCAGTTCTTTAGTTGAGGCTCCCTCTTTCTAGGTGACTCAAGGTTGTTTCAAGTTGACAATAAAAACACACAATGACAAACAATTGAAGGACAGGCCGACCTAAGAGGACAGCGCAATCTTTAAGGGTGATCTTCACAATCTGTATACTGGTACAAAACACACGCTTAAAACTTTCACACCAGAAGTTAAGACTGCGAAATTCAGATCGAAGCCGTCATCAAACGTGGACTGAAGTCTGTTGTGTGTGTACAGTTCCAGCTTCAGCAATTGTCTTGACTGATAGGCTTGCTCTCGATTTGATAAAAAAGACCTTTGCAAACAGAAACTGTAGCTCTTCTGGGACTCCCCTTCCCTCTCGGGAAATCACTTGCAGGTGTCTATTGAGCGAATCATTTAAAACTAGTACTTTGTGATAAGGAAACTACATTCTTGCTCTTTTCTAAGGATCGCCTGGTGAAGAGGATTTCTCTGCATCTCTAAAACCATGGAGATAAGCCGATTTCTTTACCTATGGCACCATCCTCTTGGGATTCTGAAGGATTAAGATTACACTTTGTCCTTCCTTAAGCAACTTCATCTAAGACTTCTGTGTACACATTGTTAATTGACAGCAGTGTGTATTTATTGTCTCTGTCTGGGGAGGTATGTGTGTCTGCTCTACATTAATATTTCTCTTTGTAGAAACTAAGAGACAGTTTTTAAATTGCTCAGCGCAAGTAGGATAAAAACGCTATTAGCTAATTCTTTCAGCTTGAGTTATACTTTTTTAAAAAACATTTAAAAACATTTAATCACTTCATTAAGGCATGCCTTATATATAAAGAAAGATATTTAGGTATACAGCTTGGTAGTTTTGACATAAATATATATCCTTGAAAATATCTCAGTGATATGAGTAATAAACCTGTTGATCTTTTTATCAACACAACATCTACTACAGCAGAGGTCTTCAGAAGACTCTTCTTTTCCCCTGATATGGATGCTGGCTAGGTATAGATCTCATGGTCTTCAGCAGAGAGAGAACTTAGAGACCAAATTAAAATCCCAGCACTCTTGCCTTTTCCTGAACAAATTAACTGGAAGAACTCAGTTCTCAGTGTGTCTGTGTGTAAAATGGGTTCTGGAGTTGATCTGCTGCACCAGTCTCTCCAAATGCAGACTCAAACCCATCAAAGCCAGATTCTCTCCGTAGTGAATGGATGGAATTCTGAAACCTAATTGACTTCAGTTCAAACACTTCAGGAAACTTAAACTACCTGGTCTGTATCGGCTTCCACAAACATGTCCTGATTTTTCCTCCTTCTATGGCTCTTATCAACTTGAGGCTACTGAGGAAATATATTCACTCGACTTACCTTGAAGTTTCTCTTAAATTAAAAATGTATTTTATTAACTCAAGAATACATTGTATTTTGACCATCTTATCCCCTCCCTACATCTTCTCCCAGATCTCTCATCTCACCCACTCAACCTTGTGTACTCTTTTTTAAAGCCACAGAGTCCTATTAATGCTGTCTATATAATTTTACATGAGTGCCTTAAATTTTCACAGATCTTGTGCAAGTTGGCATAACCAATATGAGTTCATATGAGTAACTGTTGTATACAGAGCACACTGTTTCCTTATAATTATCAATGACCCCTGCCCCTTACAGTCTTTCCTGTCCCTCTTCCCCAGGGATCCCTGAGCCTTGGGAGGAGGAAGGGTTTATTGATGTCTCCTTTAGGGCTGAGCACTCGGCAGTCACTTATTCTTTGAACCTTGACCAGTTATGGGTCTCATACTTTCATTTTCAAGTTTTATTTATTCTTTTCTCATACAGTACATCCTGATTGCTTCCTTCATTGCTTCCTTCATTCCTTCCAGTGCCACCCCCCATCTCCTCTCCCCCAGATCCACTCCCCACCCTGTCTCCCTGCAGAAAAGAACAGGCTTCCCCAGGGACATCAACTGCATATGACCCAGCAATAAGACCAGGCACAAACCCTCATATCAAGGCTAGGCAAGGCAATCCTATAAGAAGAAAAGGGTTCCAAGAGCAGGCAAAAGAGTCAGCAACACCCCCACTGCCACTGTCAGAAGTCCCCCAAATACACCAAGCTGATAACCATAAACATGTGCAGGGGACTAGTAGAGACCCATGCAGGCTCCATGATTGCCACTTCAGTCTCTGTGAGCATCCAAGAGCCTTGCTTAGTTGATTCCACTGGCCTTGCTCTCCCTGTGTCCTGGACCCCTCTGGCTCCCACAGTTTCTCCTCTCCCTCTTCTGTGGGGTTTCAAGAACTCCAAGGGGAGGGACCCTTTGGAGACCTCCAACCTGGACTCTCCTTCCACCTAATGTTTAGCTGTAAGTCTCTGCATCCACTCCCATCAGCTACTGAAGGCATCCTCTCTGATGATGACTGGACTAGGCACCAATCTATGAATATAGAAGAACATCATTAGGAATCATTTATTTTTCATTTCTTTCTTTCTTTCTTTCTTTCTTTCTTTCTTTCTTTCTTTCTTTCTTTCTTTCTTTCTTTCTTTCTTTCTTTCTTTCTTTCCTTCCTTCCTTCCTTCCTTCCTTCCTTCCTTCCTTCCTTCCTTCCTTCCTTCCTTCTTTCTTTCTTTCTTTTTCTCCTCCCTCCCTCCCTCCCTCCCTCCCTCCCTCCCTCCCTCCCTCCCTCCCTCCCTCCCTGCCTCTGTCTCTCTCTTTCTTTTTTGCCAGTTGTGATTGGTTCTACCCTGGATCTTTGGGCCATCCAGCCTCCAGCTACTGGTTGTCCAGGTAGGATCAGGCATGGTATGGGTCTTGGTATGGCCAGCCATTGGTTGGCCACTCCTACAAATACTGACCCACCATTGCCTCAGCACATCTTGCAGGTAGGAGAGATTATAGGCTCAAGGTTTTTTTGGCTGGGTTGGTGTCCAAGTCCCACCACAGCAAGCCTTGCCTGGTTACAAAAGGTAGTTCACATCCACATTCTCCATTACTAGGAGTCCTTGCTAGGGTCACCCTTGCCTATTCCAGGGAGCTTCCACTGCACTAGGTGTAAGGGAAGGTCAGTACAGGACACACTCAGACACCAAGTTCTCAGCACAAAGGAGATTTAGTACCCTTGACAGGAAAGCAGTGTGTGTGTGTGTGTGTGTGTGTGTGTGTGTGTGTGTGTGTGTGTGTGTTGGGGTGGGGCTACAAAGGCAGACAGTCAGCAGCAGCGGCAACAGCAAGCTGAGCAGCAGGCAAGCAAGCAGGTGTTTCTTGCAGGAGTGGGTTTCTAAGGAGAAAAAGAGGGAGTCTCCTAGGGAGAGCTGCTGAATCTTGATTAGACATATTAGCCACATAATGAACTTTGATTCTTGGTCTTTGATGTTTTGTCTCAGGGATGAATAAGTGGCCAAATAAGGGAATGGACCTTATTTGGAGGGCTAACTTTAGGAAGGCAATCTAACAGATTAGTGAGGTGGAGAAGGGGAAAAGCCAAAACTTGTTGGTACCATGTTGGCTAGGCTCGGGCCTGATAGAGCTCTTCACTAGGTTTTCACATCATTTTCCAAATGCCCTCCAATCCCAGTCATCTCTGTCAGTACTCTCTCCCTCCACCCCTTCCTGATCCCTCCTGTTCCCATTCCCACTCATCCCCAGTTCACCCTAAAAATCTATTCTATTTCCCCTTCCCAGGGAGATCCATTTGTCCCCCATAGAGGTTTCCTTGTTATTTAGCCTCTCTGGGTCTGTGGATAGTAGAATAATTATCACTTACTTCACAGCCAATATCCACATATAAATGAATAAAAACCATGTTTACTGTTCTGGGTCTGGGTCACTCAGGATGATTTTTTTCTAGATCCATTCATTTGCCTGCAAATTTCATGATGTCATTTTTTTTTTTTTTAATGCTGAGCGATACTCCTTTGTATAAATGTGCCACATTTTTTTTAATCCCTTGGTTGAGGGACATTTGGTTGTTTTCAGTTTCTGGCTGTTATAAATAAAGCCACTATGAACATAGGTGACCAAGTATCTTGTGGTATGATGGAGTATGTATTAGTTAGGGTTCTCTAGAGTCACAGAACTTATGGAATGAATCTACGTCTGTCTGTCTGTCTGTATGCTCCCATATATAAAAATATATGTATATATGGGAATTTATTGGAATGACTTACAGGCTGTAGCCCAAAAATGGCTAGTTGTGAATGTAAAGTCCAAGAACTTAGTAGTTGCTCAGTCCATGAGGCTGGGTGTCTTAGCTAGTCTTCTGTATATGCTGTAATCCTGAAGAAGTAGGTTCTAATGCCAGTGAAGGAATGGATGTGCTGATAAGGTGAGGGCAAACAGGCAAAGAACAAATAATCCCTTCTTTCTTCCATGTCCTTATATAGACTTCCAGCAGAAGGTGTGGCCCAGGTTAAAGGTGAGCCTTCCCACCTCAAGATCTGGATTAAAGGCATGTGTCATCCAGCCTCAAGATCTGGGTCAAAAGCCTGTGTCTTCCTTCCTCAAAATCCGGATCACAAGTGTGCCCTCCATTTCTGGATTGTAGTTCATTCCAGACATAGTCAAGTTGACAACCAAGAATAGCCACTCAGAATAGCTGGGTGTATACCCAAGAGTGGTATAGCTGGGTCTTGAGGTAGACTGATTCCCAGTTTTCTGAGAAACCTCCATTTTGGTTCCCATAGTGGCTGTACAAGCTTGTAGTTCCATTAGCAGTGGAGGAATGGACCCTTTGCTCTACATCCTCACCAGCATGAGCTGTCACTTGTGTTTTTTATCTTAGCCATTCTGACAGGTATAAGATGGAATCACAAAGTACTTTTGATTTGCATTTCCTTGATGGCTAAGGATGTTGAACATTTAAGTACTTCTCAGTCATTTGAAATTCCTCTGTTGAGATTTCTCTGTATAGATCCGTACCTCATTTTTTTTTTTAAATTGGATTATTTGGTTTGTTGATGTTGATTGAATTTCTTGAGTTCTTTATATATTTTGGATATTAGCTCTCTATTGGATATGGAGTTGATAAAAATCTTTTCTCATTTTGTAGGCTGTTGCTTTGTCATATTGATGCTGTCCTGTGCCTTCTGGAAGTTTTTCAGTTTCATGACGTCCCACTTATTAATTGTTGATCTTAGTGTCTGCACTATAGGTATTCTATTCAACAAGTTGTCTTCTGCGCCAATGTGTTCAAGGCTGTTCTCCACTTTCTCTTCTATCAGGCTCAGTATATCTGTTTTTATGCTGAGGTATCTGGTCCACTTGGACTTGAGTTTTGTGCAGGGTGATAGATATGGCTCTATTTGTATTCTTCTACTGAAGATATCCAGTTAGACCATCACCATTTGTTTAAGGTATTTTCTTTTTTCCATTATGTATTTCTGGTTTATTTATCAAAAATCAAATGTCCATAAATGTGTGGATTTATGTCTGAGTTTTCAATTTGATTCCATTGATCAACGTGTGTATTTTTACAATACCATGCTGTTTTTATTTCTATAACTTTGTAGTACAGCTTGAAATCAGGAATGGTGATACCTCTGGAGGGTCTATCATTGTTCAGGATTGTTTTAGCTATCCTGGGTTTTTTGTTTTTCCATATGAAGTTGAGTATTTTCTTTTCAAGATTTGTAAAGAATTGTGTTTGAATTTTGATGGGGATTGCCTTGAATCTGATTGCTTTTGGTACAATGGCCATTTTTACTATGTTGATCCTACAGATCCATGAAATTGAAAATTCTTTTTATCTTCTGATATCTTCTTCAATTTCTTAGTTTCTTTCTTCTAAGACTTGAAGGTTTTTTTTTCTTTTTTTTTGTTATACAGGTCTTTTTCATGATTGATTAGAGTTACCCTCAAGATTTTATATTATTTGTGGTTATTGTAAAGGGTGATGTTTCCTTGATTTTTTTCTTAGTTTGTTTGTCATTTGTATATAGCAGGGCTAATCATTTTTTGTGTGTGTTATTCTTATATCCAGCCAGTTTGATGAAGGTGTTTATCAGCTGTAGGAGTTCCCTAGTAGAATTTTTAAGTTACTTGTCTATCCTATCATATCATTTGCAAATAATAACACTTTGACTTCTTCCTTTCCTATCTGTAGCCTCTTTGTCTCCTTCAGTTATCTTACTACTCTAGCTAAAACTTCAAGTACTATATTGAATAGATACGGAAAGAGTAGACAGCCTTGTCATGTTCCTCTTGATTTTTGTGTAATTGCTTTGAGTGTACCTACACTCAAAATGTGGGCTACAGGCTTGCTATAAGTTGCCTTATTATGTTTAGGTATGTTCCTTGTATCCCTGACCTCTTCAATACTTTTTATCATGAAAGGGTATGGGATTTTGTCAAAGGCTTTTACCATCATCTAATGAGATTATCATGTGTTTTTTTCCTCTTAATTTGTTTACATGGTGGATTACAATGGTGGATTATATGGTGGATTTATGTCTGGATTTTCAATTTGATTCCATTGATCAATGTGTCTATTTTTACAACAATGTCATGCTGTTTTTATTACTATAGCTCTGTAGTATAGCTTGAAATCAGGGATGGTGTTATCTCTGGGAGTGCTATCATTGTTCTAATTTTAAGAATTATCTAATTTTCATATGTTGAACCATCCCTGCATCTGCGGGATAAAACCTATTTGATTATATTGAATGGTCTTTTTGATGTTTTTTTAGATTCCATTTGCAAGTATATTATTGAGTATATTTGCATGTATAGGAGGGAAATTAGTTTGTAATTCTCTTTGTTGAATCTTTGTGTGGTTTGGTTACCAGGGTGACTATGGCCTTATAAAACTAATTTGGCAATGTTTCTTCTGATTCTATTGTGGAATAATTTGAGGAATATTCCAAAGAGTGTTAGCTCTTCCTTGAAAGTCTGGTAGAATTCTGTGCTAAAACCATCTGGTCCTGGGCTTTTTTTGGTCAGGAGATTTTTAATGACTGCTTCTATTTCCTTAGGGGTTATAGATCTATTTAAGTTGTTTATCTGATCATGATTTAACTTTGGTAAGTGGTATCTATCAACAAAATTATCCATTTCTCTTAGATATTCCAATTTTGTTGAGTATAGAAGTTTTAAAGTATGTCCTAATGATTCCTTAAATTTTCTACATGTCTGTTGTTATTTTTTGTTTTTTGTCCCTTTTTGTTTCTGATTTTGTTAATTTGGATATTCTCTCTCTGACTTTCAGTTAGTTTGGATAAGGGTTTTTCTATCTTATTGATTTTCTCAAAGAGTCAATTACTTGCTTCATTAATTCTTTGTATTGTTCTCTTTGTTTCTATTTTATTAATTTCAGCTTCCAGTTTGATTATTTCTTACCATCTACTCCTCTTGGGTGTGCTTACTTCTTTTTGTTCTAGAGCTTTCAGGGATCCTGCTACCTCAAGGCCCAATTAAACCCATTGTATTTAGTTTGTCCAGTTGAGCAGCAGTATCTCCAACCCTAAGGTCTGGCAAAAGGAAAATGGGGACAACAAAACCCTCTGATCTTTACCCCAAATTTCCATGCTTTTGGCCTTCTGTGCTCCCAGCTCATCACTCATAGACAATCAGTAGCTTATTGCCACTATAGGGTATGTTTTTTGTTTATTGACACTTATATAAATGGAATCATATAGTATTCCTTTTTTGTCCTTTATCATTTTCTGAACAGTTGATGTGGATTCATAAATGTAGCATGAATCAGTATGTTCTTTTTATTGTTGAGTAATATTCTACTGTGTGTAAATACTACAGCTTACACATTCACATTTTAATGAACATTTAGGTTGCTTCCTGCATTAGGCAGTTACAGATGGCATGAACGTGCTTTTATTTCTTTTGAGCAGAAGTAAGGATGGGCAGACACAGGTCTTTCTTAGTATAGAAAGCACTACACTGAGTTCTAGAGTGGACGTTCAGTTTCACATTCCTACCAATGATGTAAGGGAGTTTTATACATTGCTGATTTTATAAAGATGTTTAATTTATGTTTTTAAATATCACTATGTATGTCTCAACTTTCTGAGTTGGAATGTAGTAATTTTTTGAAAACGCCCTTGTCTAGCAAATTTAACACTCAAGCCAGCTTTCTTAACTTTTATATTTGCTTTTCTACGTTCTTGAAAACCTAAGCCTGGGCACCATGAGACACGCCTGTAATGCCAGCATTTGGGAAGTGGAGGTTGAGGATTAGGAGTCAAGGTCATTCTTGGCTACATAATTAGTTCAAGGTCAGTTTAGGGTAAGTAAGTTCCTGTCTTAAAACAAACAAACAATAATCAAACAAATCGTGGAGTTTTGAAATCCAGACACTACGAGCTGTGTATTTGGGACTTGTTAGTCAGGACATTGGTAGCTCTCATTCTAAGGCACTTTCTCTACAGAGATAAGATCAAGGCCCTTTTCAAGGTCTTGTTCATTTCCAGGTTTTCCATTTTGAGAGGTGGGAGCAGAACTGGCCTCTGAATAAAATCTCTGCTCTCCCCCTCATTCTTGGATAGTGTTCACACTTGCTACTCAAAACTCACTTGAATTCTCAAGAAGAGAAAAGCGTGAGTTCTTTTGAGCTTCTGCATCCTTAAAGTGGTATCCCTGTATCAGCTCTGCAAGACACCAGACTATTGGCAAGGTCATTTAGGGGCGCTTGGCCCTTCAGCAGTGTGGGATATGCTGTGCAAATCTGTAACTGGTTTGGCTTTGTTTCTATCCATCAATAAGTGTACCTTGGGAACCACCAGAAGGGTGTAACTGTTATTTGCTTCATTATTTTACAAGCTTTTCTCTCTCCTCATTTTTAGATGAATATTTAGGAGACAATTCACGATCCAAAAGCGTAAGTATGAGAATTTATTCTTAAATATGTATCAACCCAGGAAATTGGATATTTCTTGCCCAGACAGCTCACCCCATTATCTGTCTGGCTTTGCTACCCGTGTGAATAATCTTTATGGTCTCCAAGGAAATCCCCTCCAAGGTAAGTCCTAAAAGCAAATGAACGTTCTATTTACAACCCCATATGTATAGCCAGAATCCAGTTTATTTCTGTGATTTGTTTTCATCGTAACCAGAAAATCCTAAACTCTGGCAGAATTTCTTTTGGGCGGCAGCTTATATTGGTGGGGAGAAGTTGGTAAGTTATCTTTCTGACAGAAGCTTGTTTTGAGTCTCAGCAGCTTGATGTCTCCACCTCGAAAACGGGCAGGAAGTACTCTGCTCAAGCCGGAAGAAAATGCCACTCCCACTCAAGAGGAGACATGGCCGGGGCTGTCCTTGTCTAAAAGGTAGACGGAAATGCCACAATGGCTCACCAGCAGTCACCTTAACAGGAGAACTCAAATTTCGTTTTCTTTTTCTTTTCTTTTTTCTGTTTTTTGTTTGTTGAGACAGAGTTTCTCTGTGTAGCCTTGGCTGACCTGGAGCTCACTTTGTAGAACAGGCTGGTCCTGAACTCACTGAGATTTGCCTGCCTCTGCCTCCTGGATTCTGGGATTAAAGGTGTGTGTCACCACAGCCTGGAGAGATCTCAATTTTCTTTCTATTTTTAAAAAATAAATTTATTTATTTTACATCTCGGCCACAGTTTCTCCTCTCTCCTCTCCTCCCAGTTGCTCCCCCCTGCACCCCCCTGTGTTCCCACCACCCAATCAATCCACTCTCCCTCCATTTTTGTTTAGGAAAGGGCAGGTCTCTGTAGCTGGAAAGTTTCTCTCCTGGTCCTACCAAGCACGAAGTCCCATAGCCCACTTATAAAATAATCACTCAGAAACTTATATTACTTATTAACTGTATGGCTGTGGCAGGCTTCTTGCTATCTAGTTCTTATATCTTAAATTAACCCTTTTCTATTAGTCTATACCTTGCCACATGGCTCACGGCTTACCAGTATCTTACATGTTGCTTGTCATGGCAGTGGCTGGCAGCATCTCCTGACTCAGCCTTCCACTTCCCAGAATTCTCCTCTCTTTGTCCCACCTATACTTCCCGCCTGGCTACCAGCCAATCAGTACTTTATTAACCAATCAGAGCAACCCATTCACAGCATACAGAACATCCCACAGCAGGTCTCCCATGAGTATCAACAAAACACTGCATATCACGTTGCAGTATGACTAAGCACCTCCCCATGTGTTAAGGCTGGGCAAGGAGACCCGGTACAAGGAGTGACCTCAATTTTCTAATGGTGACACTTAGGGTCTGTGGAGGTGTGTGCTGGGGGTCATTCCACCTGTTTTATTTTTACCAGCAGTGAAGCTTTCAGGGCTCACCTGAGTGGATTTCCTCAGAGAACTGATGATTACAGGTAACAAAGCCAGACAGATAATAGGGTGAGCTGTGGGGGAATAGGTGAGTTTTACAGAAGAGTCAGGAGTTTTGTTCTTAAACTTGGTTCTGTTGAGTTATCTAATAGGTGCTGAAATCCTTTAATTACTAAATGTTTAACTGAAGTAAATTGATTACTGTACTTCATTCATTGAGAATCTCTATCATTTGACCAAAATGCTTAAAAACTATCTTATAATGAAATGTATGCTATTTTGAAAGAATTATGTATTTCAGAGCTCATCTCTGTCAGACTGTCCAAGAATTAAAAGTTCTGCTTTATGCACTGTGGTGGCTCACCTCATTGTCAATGGGACTGGACTTGAAATCACCTTGGTGGCGCATCTCTGGGTGTGTTGTCACAGAGAGGCAGAGTGTGACCTCTGCTGAAAGTGGCAGCACCGTCCCATGGACTCGGGTCCCAGACTGGATCAAATGAAGAAGCCACTGAGTATCGGCGTTAAGCTCTCTCTGCTTCCTGAGTGCGGGTGCAGTGTGACCAGCCACCTCTTGATCCTGATGCCACAGTGAGAGGCTCTATCTCCCTAAGCCCTTCCTTCCCGAATCAGCTTCTATCCTGTCTTTTGTTTGTTATAGTGTTACACCTTGTCTGTTGTGTGCCCCGAGGAAAGAGAGAGACAACACTCATGGATTCCAAAGTCTTTAATAAATCACTGCATAAGCGGGTCGATGATCGATCGGGGCTGCAGGTCAAGGACTTGGGAGCCCTGTTTCTCCTGGCAGCCCAGGCAGGGCCAGAAGCCGCATTTATAGGTACAAAACCATAAACACACCTGTGTCAAGTTACAGTTATGAAAAGGCATTGCTGACGCAGTTTATTCTGAAGAGTTGGCATGACACAATTGAGCCGATTGGTAGGGAGAGAACATCGTTCTTGGGGGTTTCTAATTTTCAGGTACTTGGCCTTGGGTAACTGCCATCTGTGACTGACTCGTCAAAGGGTCATTGAAAAAGGACTGGGATAGCTCCAGGTTTCAAAACAAACCGTAGAGAATAAAAAAGTAGTTCAGAACAATGGGTTATTTAGCAAGGCATAGCATATCATTTTTATTTCACTGGCACTGCAAATAATTTAATAAAAATAGTGACAGGTAATGTTCTGTCTTATAATTTATTGAATTAACTTTTGGTAACCACAGGTAAGTGTAGTGGTATGTGTGTACGTATGCAGGTATGTAAGTTCATGTAGATATATACATATACATGTATGTTTATGTTTGCTGCTGAGGATTAAGCTCAGGGTGTCGTCTGTGTTGAATACATAATCTACACCCTCAGCCCAATTTATTTTTGTTCACTTCTTCCAAGAATCCTAAAGTTAAAGGCTGGCTTTTGGGTAAATGCTTTGGTCACAAAGGCACGGAGATTGGTGTCTTTACGGCAGACCCCCGGGGAGGTGTTTACCCTTGTCTGCTTCACACCACAGCCAAAGGATGCCAAGTGTAAACCAGGCATAGAACCCTCATCAAACGTGAGAGCTTCTGGTGGCTTAATCTTGTGCTTCCAATCTCCAGAACTCAGAAATAGATGGCAGGTTTATAAGCTGCCTGCTTCATTGATTTTTGTGATAGTAACCCAAATAGACGCTGGACTACTTGAATGCTATTTTTTTGTTTAATTTAATTAAAAAGCTTATTTTATCTATTACTTCAATTTTCTAGTTATTTTTTCAATAAATAATGGTGCAGGCCACTTACCAATGATCATGATAATTTTGCATGAATTACAAAAGATATACTTGTGTGACTTGGGATATGGAACCTGGAGCGTGCAAAGCGTTATTGCTGTTCTGCTCTTGTTCTAGCATAAGAACACTTGATTTCTGAGCACTGAGCCTAACGTCTGTTATTGTTGAAGGTGAGAGAGGGAGAAGCACAAGGTACCAGTGAAGAAACAGGTTTATGAATGAAATTCAAAAAATTAAAAAAAGCCATAATTGCTGTGGTTATTTTTTAATGGAATTCAGTAGAAATGAAATTCCTATTCCCCAGGCTCTAGGCTTGGGAATGAATCCCCAAGGCCACTAATATCTTGCCTCTTGTTCTCTGAGTGCTTCTTGACTTCCCTGTGTGTCAGACGCTCCCTCCTGGGGAAGGAGAATGAATTCCTTTACTAGGGACATGAAGACAGACTGGGTTCCTTGTTTCTGTACATCGAGGAAGGTTTGCTGTAAGTGTTTTAGTAAATGTAGAGAGCTGCGTGTAGCCGCGCCTCAAAGATGGCGCTGGCTTCCGCCTTCCACCCTCCCAACGGTGAGTGCTCTCTGTGATAAACAACTCCTTATTTGGCTAAGGCTAAGGATTTGGCTTGCTTCCACGCACCTGGACCTATCCGCAGTACCCACGTGGCAGATTGGGGTTTTTCTGCCCAGAAGCTATTTAGGTTGTGGGTTGGCTTTCCCCGGGGTCAGAAGTCAGAAGATTGTTTCAAGGTTCCTGAATAAACTGCTTGGAGAGGAGCCTGGTGTTGCGTCTTCCTTGCTGGTCGAGGCGGACGACAAGTGGTGGCCCGTACGGGGAGCCTTTACCTCCCCTGTCTCTTGAAGGCTCAGAACTCTTCTCGGTCAGGGCAATGCACTGGTAAGTCCCCAGGTAAGGTGGGGATCCACGATGAAAGCGGGGATATTGCTCTTCTCTGTAGACAAAGAGAGAGCGAAGAAAGTAAACAGGTCGCGGACGAGCGAACCAAAAGGTAGATAAATTTTAGTACTAATTATGGGCGCCTCTTCTTCGCACCCAATTTTTTTGGCTCTTAATGAGCTGCTCAGATCAAAGAACTTAAAAGTCGAGAAAAGTACCTTAGAGAGATTCCTAGAGGAGTGTGACGTTGTATCTCCCTGGTTTGCAGTTTCGGGCAGCCTCACCATCCCATCCTGGGAGAAACTTGGCAGAGACTTAGACTTCGCCTTCGAGCAGGGAGCACTCAAAGCTGGTGTCAGGCCTGTATGGAAGCTGGTTCGCGGGTGCCTAGAGGACCAGCGATGCAATGAAGCCATAGAAAATGGACAGGCAGCCTTAGAGAGTTTGCAGGAAGAGAGATCGGAAAAGGCAAATAGTGAAAGAGCAAGTAGGAAAGGGAAAAGTAGGGGACGGAAGGGCACCCCAATTCCATTGTACCCAGACCTCTCCGAGCTTGAAGGACTGGAGATGTCCGATTCGGATGAGGAGATGACTTCTGTAATAGAAATGATGAAGAATGTGGACTTACGCAGAAAAGAGAAAATGAAGGAGAAAAGGGTCCCGATAAGGTTGCGAGAGAAGAGTGCTGTATGCATGGAAGTTGTCAAGCCCAGCCATCGACCCCTCCTCCGTACACGGATGGAGGAAGTGGAGAGTCTGGTCGCACTTTTAGTCCGGGAGTCTGGAGAACAGTGAGAACAGAGCTTCGATTGGCTTATCCAGTGTTCCAAGACCCACAGGGGAATCCATATGAGGAACCTCTTGATTTTAAGGTCATCAAGTCTTTAGCAGAATCTGTTAGGACCTACGGCACCACCGCTTCTTTTACCTTGGCCCAAGTTGAAGCATTGAGCAGGCACTGCATGACCCCTAGTGATTGGAGTGGGTTGGCTCGGGCTTGCCTAAGTCCCGGGCAATATCTCAATGGGAAGGCATTTTTGATTGAGTTTGCCAATGAAGAGGCTGCGGCCAACCAAGTCAGAGGGCAGCTGGCTTGGGGCTTGGATATGCTCCTGGGCCAGGGGAGATTCGCCAGTCAGCAGACTGGGTACCCAGTACAGGTTTATGAACAGATTAATAAGATTGGTATTAAAGCCTGGAAGTCACTCCCAAACAAAGGTGAAGTCAGTGGCAATCTTACCAAGATCTTACAGGGCCCTACAGAGCCTTTTTCAGATTTTGTAGCTCGCATGGTTGAGGCTGCAGGCAGAATTTTTGGGGATCCTGACACAGCCATGCCCCTGATTAAGCAACTTATTTATGAGCAATGTACAAAAGAATGTAGGGCTGCCCTAACCCCGTATAAGAACAGGGGGCTAGAGGTATGGATGAAGGTTTGCCGAGAACTAGGGGGACCCCTGACTAATGCTGGTCTAGCAGCAGCTGTGGTTCAGCTAACTCAAAATAAAAGAGGAAGTTCAGGTGCTCGCTTTTTATGTTGTTAATGCTCTTAAGGTATTAGAAGCAGCTGGACCTATTAAGAGTTCTAGCCCTGTTTGCTCTTTATTTCAACAATTACAGCAGTTGATTTGGCAAAGAACACTTCCCTCTTATCTTATAATTTCACATATGCAGCAGATTTATCTAAAGAATTGTCTAGCTATCTTTCAGGTAATTGGTCTGGAGAATTTGACAATATGATGGAGCAATTGAGGATGGCCATTGCCACCGTGAATTCTACCCGAGTGGACGCTGGACTGGCAAAGGGACTGTCCTCGTGGATCTCAATGGCCATGAATTATCTTAAGGAATGGGTGGGCATAGGGGCTTTAGCTGGCCTTCTGGTGCTGGTTTCTCTGGTTTTCCTATGGTGTATCTGCCGGCTTAGGATCTCTCAGCGTCGCAATGCAGCCATGATCATTCAGGCCTTTACAGCTGTCGAGGCGGGCCAGTCCCCTCAAACATGGTTGGCCACCATGAAGCATTAAGTTTCCTAGCATGGGATGCAAGGCTTAAGCACTGCACTTGGGGCCCATTGCTTATTGGACCCCAAGGAGAGCACGCCTGATTGCATGTGGGTTGATAGCTCATGTCCCACCCTGTGAAAAGGGTATCAGACTGGTCTGGCACTACTCGGGTGGCTGACGCCTGAGTGAGAGTCAGTACAATGTCCCTGATTTGTTCTTACAGAGATCAGGCCTCTACTCTTGCCTGTTGCAATAAATAAAAAAGGGGAACTGTAGAGAGCTGTGTGTAGCCACGCCTCAAAGATGGCGCTGGCTTCTGCCTTCCACCCTCCCGACAGTGAGTGCTCTCTGTGATAAACAACTCCTTATTTGGCTAAGGCTAAGGATTTGGCTTGCTTCCTTGTAGCTGGACCTATCTGCAGTACCCACGTGGCAGATTGGGGTTGGCTGCCCAGAAGCTATTTAGGTTGTGGGTTGGCTTTCCCCCGGGGTCAGAAGATTGTTTCAAGGTTCCTGAATAAACTGCTTGGAGAAGAGCCTGGTGTTGCGTCTTCCTTGCTGGTCGAGGCGGACACAACAATTAAACACTTTCTGTATGACACAGTCCATGCTTGGCCCTGGTAATGGAGGAGTGAGCTACTCAGCCGTGATCACCACCTTCCTGGTGCTTACTGATCTCCTTTGAGGATTACCGGGGACTCCTGGGGACAGAACTTTCCCTGGCTCTCATGCTCCTGCTGTCACCAGGGGGTCCAGATAAAAGCACACAGGTGGATGCACAGCTCAGGTTCTTCGTGTGTCTCTGATGACATGATTTGTTGAGCTGATAAGGAACATATTTTCAATAAAATGTTCCTTGAAATTGGCTTCCGATTAAGCACAGTGGTATCAAACTCCAGTTGTGCTAACTAGAGCTACAGCATTTAGCATCTGTCCTGGTAGAGCAGATAATAATCTAATTATGTTGTAAACTTCTTTACAATTGAGCTATTACAGCGTCCATTGACTGGTTTTGTTTTGCTCTAAGTTTCCTAATTGGGAATTCTGATCTTAAATATTGGCTTGTGTTGCCTAATTGACAGCCATTCACCCAAATGAAGCACATCTCTAATTGGCTAGAGTTCATGACTCACTGAGAAGTAACTGTGATAAGTGAAAATTGTTTTCTCACACTAATTATCTGGGAATCTTGCAGGGACAATGATCAAGAAAACGTCTCTTTAGATAGATAATTATAATGATTAAGATGCAAAGCATTTGAATGCTAGGTGATCATACATGACCAAATTAGTTAAATTTGTCTCCTATCTGCTTTATCTGTGAGTTTTAATGTGTGTAGCTGCTCAGAGCCTGAAGTAAATCAGGGTGGACCTGCTAAAAATCAGATATGCTGTAAAATGCTTGTCAGGATCTCACTGGAGAAACGTCTTCTAGAGGCTGAGGAGATGGCTCCACAGATAAAATGCTTGCCACTCAAGCATGAGGTCTTGAGTTTGGTCCCTAGAAGTCCACCTAAAGTACTGAATGTGGTGGTTCAGGCCCATAATCTCAGGGCTGGGGAGGTGCAGGCAGGAGACACCTCAGTCTCGCTGGTTTACTGAATCTATTCTTATCTTACTGGATCTGAATTCAGGGGCTTCTGGATCTCAAAAACTAAAGTGAGAGCGATTGGAGACGATACCTGGTGTTGACTTCTGGCCTCTACATAAGTATCCACTAAGCTGCATGATCATGTACAGACATAAATCATGAACAATCCCACATACACACAGCTATGCCCAACACACAAATATTTTCCAGTGTTTTCTGACAGGCATCTCAGCATAACCATAGATTTTGTGAATTCTTTTTTTTTTTTTCAGCCTTGTGAGTGGGAAATCTGGAAGTAGGGAAGAGAAAAGCTGTATTTTTCAAACAAGCCTTCTTAGGTGATTCTTATGTATCTTCAAACCACAGAGTTACTTTTCTAAACCTCATGGGAATGTTTTCCCATCTCCAACTTAAGTAAGGCATCGTTTCCAAAGCCCCTGGTCCAATCGCCTGTGAATATATAGCAAGAGGACTGTGTACCAGCAACGTAGAGCAGCATGCTGGTCCCTTGATTCTCAGTGTCCCCCATGAGCTGGGGAAACTCTAGAGAATTGCACTTCATCTTGGCACTGTAGACAGTATTTCTCAAAGTGTATTTACAGTTATGCAGCCATGTGTCCACGCTGTGGGCAAAGTCTCAGCCGCTGCTTCATTGGTGACATCAGGGATAAGAAGACCAGAATCTGTTCAGTAAAAACAGACTGAAAGTAAGTTTTGTGGACATATATGAAAGTAAAAAAATACGTGTCACTTGGAGTCTACATTTTATAATCTGTCAGTTAATTTAATCTTCAGGGATTTCATACAGTTTTCACAGATGAGATCCTCTCCCCCAGGGTTGCCGCCTTAGAGCTGTCAAGACATGCTGGAGCCCCATCCTGTGATTTGCACAACCATATTGCCTCTTTGCCCCCTGCCTCCTAGTCCTCCCTTCATGCTCATTAAAACTACTGCTCTGCATTATAGTCTGTTCTTTCATCATTGAATTATGTTTTTTGGGTCTCTCTCTGTACCTCTCTTCTTTGTGTAGACTATTCCACCACACTGGATACTTTGTTTCAGTCCTGAATTATCCCGACACTGGGAGCAATGGTTTTGTAGTATTGCACTTCCCTGATATTGTTATAAATTTTTTTTTTTTTTTTTTTTTTTGGTTTTTCGAGACAGGGTTTCTCTGTGTAGCCTTGCGCCTTTCCTGGATCTTGCTCTGTAAACCAGGCTGGCCTCGAACTCACAGAGATCCGCCTGCCTCTGCCTCCCGAGTGCTGGGATTAAAGGCATGTGCCACCACCGCCCAGCTTTGTTATAAATTTATAATAACACTAAGCAAAGTGTGTTGCTTACCCTAACAACTGGGGTTAATGCCTCTCACTATAAGAGAATTTCCTTAGAAGACAATTTGGATCTTATTCTGCCTTAGATGCCCAATATGCCCCACAGTGTGCAGCAGCATAGTTATTGTCCTGAACAGCACTCTTTACAATTGTGTTTCTAAATCTAACCCTGAGGTTAAATCTGGGGGTGGGGGGTGCAGTTCCACTTGCCTATTGAGAAGGTAGCTGGAGGTGGGATGTGCCATTCTGAAACACTGTCTTCACTTTTCCATTAGTGGGCTGGTTAACTATTTTCTCTGACTGGTGGAGAATACTTTACCCCATCAAGAATTCTCCCAAGTCTACATCGTACATATGAAAGGAAAGTCACTTCTATGTTTTCTGTGACTCATGTCTTGCATATTTTCTGTGGCTTGTATTTTGGGTTCTTGTTTCTGCTTGTAGGAGATTCGGGCCTGTGCTTAGAACATGTTGTTCTCACAGTATAAGAGAAGCTAGATAACAGAACACCTTGGCTATCTTTCAAGACTTCAAGAGAAGATACCAAGAAACCCCCAAACTTCCAGTGAATGACACTCTGCTACTATTTATACAGATTGACCTTAAAATATCAAGCTAATGCTGCTATGTAGATCTGAAACATTGAACGTTGCTGTTTGTGAATGGAAGGCAGGTCCAGCCTTGTGGAACAAAGCATGACACAAGTTTCCCTAGTTTTTAAAACCCATATATAGTGTATTATTTCATTTTCCTTAAGTGGGTAGTCTCATGGAAACCTCCTCAAGTTCTACCAAACCGAGACTTGTGTTACGGTTGCAGAACACTGGGACACAGTTTACATAAGCATGCAGAACCCATGGATTTTCTGTTGAACAATTCTTGCTTAGATTACGCTTATTTTGTTAGCCAATTTTATGCTGAGGGAATTTATATTGTCGGAGGTATCATTTTTGTGGCCATGAACCTGTGACAGATTGTAAGGCCTTCATTATAGGAATAGTCCACACATAAACGATATGATCCATATGCACCCTTCAGGCTCCCTCAGCTGCCTGACTTTGCGAGGACCCATTAAGGTTGATCTCTGAGTTGCTGGGTCAGGATGCCATCTTTGGACTCATATCTGAGAATGTGCAGGGGTCTTGCTGCTTGGCTAAATTTTCTTACAAATTTGATTATTATTTAGCATGCCCTTGCTTCTTAAGACAACAAACTCTTCAAAGTCAAAATGTTGGGCTTCTTTTTGCTAGCTGTTAGCCGAGCATAATGTGTGAAGATTTCATGCTGAACCAATGTATATTTTCCAAACACTGTAACTGGCAAGAGGAAGAACTCTTGACTCTGATTCTAAGCAAGGCTTTATTTGTTTTCCAATTGGCTTTTACAGACAGAGGGGATGGCGTCAAATGTATATCTTAGTTTGGAATCTTGTACAACTAGATTCAAGTTCAGGAATGCCCTTTCAATAGCTAATAAGTGGCTGTATTTTCCAATTACATTCATCCTTTTTCCCCCCTTTGGCATAATTTAACTTAGACCTTGGAATATATATGATTCAAGTTTAATATAGCCTCCAATATACTTATTAAAGGAATACTAAATTAGAGTTAAAAGTGTTCTTATATACTTACATAAAACAAATATTTCTTAACCCTGTAATTTAGTCTTTGTGAATTTCATGTTCTTTTAAAAAGACAACACTTCAGAGGGCCTTGCAATTTTTGTGACTACTCACACATTTTTAAGTTCCAAAAAGGGATTTCCCTGCCGCATTGCCCGCTCCTCACCCTTTTCCCTAATAGCTTACCTCTTCACTGCCAATTTGCCTTTATCGATACTCACCATGGCAATTGCATTTAGTATGTTTTAGTTCTATTAGTTAGAACTAAATAGAACTCTTTTCTATTTAAGAGAGTTTTCTTCACTTTTGAATGGTCTAATTAATTTTAAATATCTAAACGACATCTATGTATGGTCAAAGAATTACCAAGATGCCAGGGGACGTGGAAAGAATGACCCAGCTGTCATATCTACCACCGCTCCTTCCGTATTTGTCTAGTCCAAATGTTCTTCCAATACGGACTGAAGCAACATGAATAGCTCCGGAGAAGCATATGGGTCCAGGGGAGTTTACTTTCTCAGGAAGCCTACTATTCACAGGAAGATTTTAAAGAAGAATCTTCTATGGCTTCCTGTATTTCTCCTCTGTGTCTTGTTTGGGAAAGACCCAAGAGCAGAGGAAAGCGGCCCTCTTGAAAGAGAAGTTGAGTAACGTGGACAGATAAGTACACTCCTGACCATGGATGAACAGGCGCCTTTCTTGGGCATGCCTAACACCGAGACAGCAGATTAATTTTAGGAAGAATTTCCAATCAATGGGGAAGAAAAGATGATGGATGTGCTGTAAATCAAAGCAGCATGAGGAGATCTGACAGTGCATAGTCTACCCTGGCAAAGCCCTTAGGGTGTGGTTGCTAGGGTGTGACCGAGTGATAGTTCCCAACTAGCTTTACCACCTTCCTTCAGGGTGGATCAGGTTGCCTGCAGGCAGCCTGTGTGTGGGTGGCAACCCTTCTCTGACAGGATTACATAGCATTACTCCTGAGCTATATATTTAAAACACATAGCAAACCTACACACAAGCTGTTTATACCACATTATCCTAGAGAACAGTTAAATGAATGGTGTTTAAATTCTTGTGTGTGGGCAAGACCACAGCACTCATGAACTCACAGCAGTGGAGGCTGCCTGTGTAAGACCCACACAAGATCAAGCCAAAAAACATTCTAGTACAGAATGGGAAAGGGTTCACGAGTCCCTACCCCTGACTGAGGAGCTATGAACAATCGATGGCTTCTGGGGAAGGGAGCGTCAGTTTTCCTCAAAGGTATGGCCCTGACAGGCCGACCATGTTCCACTGGGTGTCCCATAGCTAGAGGTATAGGAACAATTCAAACTAGAGCTAAATTAAAAAGAGGTCACAGAGATGGGGGGTATGGAGGAAGGATGGATTTAGGAGGAGTTGGGTGAATATCATCAGTACACATGGAATGAAATTCTCAATGAATTAATAAAAATAAAAACAAGATTTTTATGTGCATGGTACTTGGGATCCAATCCAGAGCTTTGCACATGCTATGCAGATATTATTCCATTCTATGCCCTCAACCTAATGACACTTGACAATGTAATGAAGTGTTTTTGTTGAAATATTTTTCCCTAGAATTTTTCTTGTGGTTTCTAATTATTAAAAAATGGTTTCTGGGGCTGGAGAATTGGCTTAGTGGTTAAGAGCACTGGATGCTCTTCCAAAGGATGTGGGTTAAATTCCTAGCACCCACATGGCTGATCACAGTTGTCTGTAACCCCAGTTCCAGGGGATTTGACACCTTCACACCAATGCACATAAACTAAAATTAAATAAATTATTTAAAAAATGTTTCTACAATATCTTCAAGAGATCAGATTGCAAACAACTGATAAATCAGTATAACCACTTTCTAACTCACAGTAGGGGTAGGCACATTGTGTTTTTGTAGTATTGGTATGTACTAAATTCTTTTTAGAAGTCTGAATATATAGAGTAGCTGAAGGCTTTAAGATGCTCTGGATATGGATAAAATTGAACATATCCCTATTTTGTGGGTAGGGAAAGAAATCCAAAACATCTAAAAAAAAGTTTCCTGTTTTTAAACAAATAGCTCCCTTTTTTTTTTAAATATTATAGCCTAATATTATATATATCTTAACATGTTGGCCATGGACTTGTGTCCTGTGGTTGTTGTTGCTGCTGATGCTGATCAAAACATATTTGACACTTGAAATTTCTTTGTATATTTTTGTACTCTTAGAAGAATGTTAAAATAATTTTATCTCATACATGGTAAAAATAAAACTCTGGTTAAAGGACTGGAGATTGTTGATGGAAAAATGAAAAGATGCTATGAAAGCCAACACAATAATTTGATGTATAAATAAGTTGAGTATTTCTCCTTTATTATTACTTCCGTAAGATATTTTGCTGTGATGGCCTCTTTATGGGGAACATTATGATATTTTGCTATATCCAAACAATGTGTAATAATCAGATTGTGGCATTGGACATTTCTATCTCTTCAAACATAATTATTTTTATGTGTGTGGAATTTTGTACTCATTTTGAGATGAAACTGTTCTAATCAAGATTTACCCTACTGCACTGTAGGAACCAGAACTTACTCTTTACCCATGCCTGGCCAGGTGTGGACAGAGCTGGGACTTGGCCCTAGTAGCTGCAGGCCCACAGCTGTGGGCTGGAAGGACACCTCTCCAAATCCCTGCGTGGCTGCTGGCAGAGCAGGAGCTCCGTTTTGAGACAGATGTACCCAGGAACATCATTTCTATATTTGGCATCCTTGGGAGAAGGTAGAACAATCCTGAACATGTACTGGACCCTAACTCAAACTGTACTCATGAGATTGTACATTGTGGCAACTTTCCAGATAACAAAAGCCTGGTTTAGAAAACTCTTCAAACAGTTGAATGAGATAATGTAAGAATGACATTTTTAGGAATACCAAGGCCAGCTGAGCCATGGGCTTTGCTGTTTTTCACTAGTTTAGGAATACCTAGGTGTACATACAGATAGCTGTTAGTGTATGAAATGGAGAAAATACACTATGCCTTAAGTTATTTTAATTTATGAAAAATTAAAAATTGATATAATGTCTCAAATATGTATAAGTATCTTAATTTTAAGGTTGAATGGGATCATTTTTACTTATCAATAAACACCACATTATACTAAAATATTTTACTGAGAAAGAATATAGAACTAAAAGATAAAAAATATAATTGGTGAAATCAAACATGAAACAAAAAACTTAAATGTTAAGGAATTTATATAATTTATCTCCACAAATTGCATTCTTTCAGAATTTAACCAACTGGAAGAAATTTAGATAAAATCAAATTTATTTGAAATTGTATTAGTAATTTTAATGTACTAATCAGTATGATAGAAAAAATACTTGAAGATTCAAAAAGGAAAAATCCTTCATCAATGCTTTTTAAATGTTGACATAAAAGGCTTCAGATAGATTCAGGTATTTCTATGTGAGTTCTAAAATCAAAGCTGGATCTTCCTTGTTTGGTTCGGGAGAGAAGGCAATGTTAGGTATAATAGAAGGAACATGGCAGAGTCTGTTCCAAGAAAGACACATTGGGAGATCTAAATTCCACAGGATTTTCATTGTTTTTGAACAATGTATCACTTTCTTGAGTTGCTCTATAAAATACTCAAGAGTAGATGAAATAATTTGCTAGTGTTTGTGGTTAGAAGGGGGCAGTGTCTTATGTGCCCAGTCCAAATAGATTAGAACTCTTCTCTTATTTCTACCATGACCTGTGGGATAATTACATGGAATTTATCTTGTTGTCCTTTTCATTTGGCAGTTATGAGATGGTGGGGCTTTCTAATCATCAGATCCTGAAGACTGACAGTTTCGTTTGTTTGTATTTCTTTTTATGAAACACGGTCTAATTATGTAACCACGGCTGGCCTCAGACTCGTAAAGACCTGCCTGTCTTAGTCTCCCTTGCTGGATTAAAGCCATACATCACCACGATGATGGGTATTTAAGGCCTTGAGTATATCAAAATGCCTCCAGCGATGCGACTTTTAATTTGGTGAGCTCAGATTCTGTTGGTCACTTTCTTTTTTGAGACAAGGTCGTATGCATCCCAGGGTGGCCTTATTCTCCTCCTCACCACCTTCCTGAACTTTATTTCCTCCTGCCTCTGCTTCCTGGGTGCTGAGATTATGAGATCACAGGTGTGCACCTCCACACCTAGCTAAATCCGTGCTGGAGACTGAACCAGGGCTTTCATGCAGGCTAGGCAAGAGCTCTAGCAACAGAACTACTTCGCAGCTCCCTGACTTCACTTAAGTCTCATTCTACTGATGCAGTGTATAATAGCCAGCACACACTGCAGAGTGAGGCTGCAGTGGGTGGGTACCCAGGATTGTCTGCCATTGCAGTAACGTCTGAACAACAGACTCAGTCTTCCTGGGTCTCGGTAGCATTTGTCGCGTTGAGATGATATCATAGTTCCTAACTCATAGAGCTATTAAGAGACTGGATGTATTAATGTAGTCAAAGCTGTCAGGAAACTGTACGTCTCACAGTAAGTGTTATATCATTTTATGAATAAGTGTTGGGATTGATGTCAGAGATCATCCCAGTACCTTCAGGCAATTTGAGGATGAGAAGAGATACACAGGGTCTCACACTACTACTGAGGGAGGACCACACAATTTCTAAGGGGTGTCACGGGGGATATATCATTAGCAGAGATTTAGTACTGGGGCATAAAAAGAAGTCTATTTAGACAGTGGAAGATACAAAGAATGAGAAGGGAAAGCAAATGATGAGAAACAACACAAGAAGGCGTGTGAGAGACAATTCCTTTGGAAAGAGTTTGAAGATTCATTCAGTGAATTTAAAGGAGTGTGAGTATGAGACACATTGAGTCTGAGGCGAGCTTTCTTCCATTGAGAGGGACCGTGTAGCTGGAGAAGGGGTGCATAGACATGGAACTGCTACCCCTTTTTCAGATCGTAGGTAAAGGGATCACTTGCGCAAAGACAGGGTACATGGGGACAGGGTCGGCATCAATGGTAATGAAAGCACAGCTTTCTGACTTCTGCTGGTGGAGTCACAGAATGTCAACCAGGATGAGACAGACTTGTTGAGGGACAGCTGTATGAAACCTCCTTTCCGCCCTAACTCGCCTCACAACAAGCCAAAGCCAAATGCTGTAACTCCTTTCGGTACCTCAACTTGACTACGCTTTGGAAAAAAATTGACATTTTAAAAGGAAGGAACCAGATAATTTACTTGGTCTAATTTTAAAGGGTGAATGAATAATAAAGTATTTGTGCTGTTTTATTGAGGCCCAGATGAGATGGATCATGGTTATTTTTTTTTTTTTGGCCACCCAGACACTGGGACAGATTTATCACACTGGTGATAAATATTGTTTTCATATGGTGAGCATAATTATAAACTATAAATACAAACCTCTTCTGAGTGGGCTCAGCCCCAACAGCCCTTAACCGTGATGGAGAGCAAGCCTGAATTATGTTCTTAGGAACATACCAGAAACCTAGTTTTCTGAAAATAACAATTGTTCTCTAAGTGAACTATTGGGGTCAAAACCAGACACCGAGATGGTGAAACACCATCAGTAAATCCAAATGAAAGTGACCATTTTTTAAAGGGAAATGAATTCTCTTCCAACTCATTTAGAAGTTATGAAAAAAAAAGACACTGTTAATTGTAGATGTAACCAATCGTCTTATTAAAATAAGAAACACAGAGCCAATGTAAAAGAGAAAGCCGAGAGGTCAGAGCTCAGAGATAAAATCTTACCTCCTGCAGTGCTCCTAGCTTCCCCGAGAGAGAGCTACTTCCTGTTTGTCTGTGTTTTAATACTTTCTGTTCTGCCTTCTCATTGGTTGTAAACCCGACCACATGACTGCCTCATCACTGCCTGTAAGTACCTCCCTCCAGGTCTTAAAGGCATATGTCTCCAATACTGGCTGTATCCCTGAACACACAGAAATCTACCCAGCTCTTCTAACCATCATGCTCTTGCTATGGCTCTAATAGCTCTGACCCCATGGCAACTTTATTTATTAACATAAAATTAAAATCACATTTCAGTACAAATAAAATATCACCATAGTTAATTGATTGATTTATAGAGAAAACTACGATGTTGTAGAGGTAGTATTGGGTTCAACAGTTGAACAATACTACAGTCATTGACAGTAACCTGAACTCCCTCCCCCCTTTTAAAATGTTATTCAAGTCCATCATGCTTTGCTGAAGAAATAAAGTTTTTATGAGCTAATTTCAAACTCACAGGGGGCCTCACTGAAATGGCCTCTACTCCCCTCAAGCAATCCCATGGTTCATGCTATTTGGGTCACTAATCAGTTTTATGTAATTGTTCAAGGCTTGTATCCATAACTCATACTTCCTACCAATGGAACAGGGCCTGACACCAGATCCTTTTTTTTTTTTAATGTATTTTTCTCTCATATGTTACATCTCAATCTCAGCTTCCCCTCCCTCCTCTTCTCCCAGCACCACCCCCTCCCCTCAGCCCCAGATCCACTAGATGGTTGATGCAAAGAAGTAATCTAATGGCATATTTTTTTCATTTTGTAAAAAGCTACTGAAATAAAGAGTCTTGATTCATACTTATCATGCATTATAGTTCCATGTAATCTCTGAGAGAAGTTGTGCTTTGATGTATTGCTCATGCTAGTTTCTTACAAAATGACTCCATTATTCTAGAATTACACGCACCAGGGAGCTTTCAAAGGAGAAGCTAGATGTAACCCTGGGCTGACCTAGGCAACTGCATTAGTCATGTTTCTCATCCCTGTGACCCAATACCTAAAGGGCGTTTTGCCCCATGGTGGGAAAGGAATGCCGGAAAGAGCAGCCCACAGACACCACAGCAGGAATGGAAGGTTGATCAATCATATCCGGGTGGGTCAGGAAGTAGAAAGAGCCAAAAGCAAGGCTGAGCTATACACCTCCAGACCCACCCCCAAGTGGGCCGTTTCCTTCAGCTAGGCTCCACCTCCTAAAGGCTCCATAGTCTTCCCAAACAGGGCCACAGGCTGGGAAGAATATGCAAACACATGGGCCAGGGGGCACATCCCACACCCAGACCATAGCAGCAACCAAATGGGGTGTGTGTTTGCCTGTGTCCTGATGGAAACCAGTCATCTCTCTTACTCTGTCTCCATGAATTTCTTTTAAATCATTATAATTTTCTTTTTGGTATTAAAGTTTACCTCTATATTTATTTATTAACTAGAATAGCTTCTAGAATGTTTCCAGAATGAAAACTAGGTTCATAGAGCATTTTGTATCAGATAATTCATTATTTTTAAAGACACCTTCGTTTCTAGACTGAACACATTTTTCAGTTTTAACACATCTGTAGTTTTGCTTTATTAAACACTGGAGTCCAAATAAGCTTAGTAAGATCTTCATTAACAGTCTCTTTTGGCTGACCTTGAATAAAGGATAATGTTCAGTTTTGAGTCTATTTTCTGATGGTAAAATAGTGGTCAAATACCTTCTGTGCTGTGCAGATTATTTCAGCCATGGAAACACATGGCTGTCGATATAACTGATATAGGATCAACTTGCATATTTAATACTCTTGATTATGGAACTTTCATAAAAGTATTCTGCTGAAAAATAATTTCCAAGTTTTAGTATAATAACTGCGTAGAAGGTGCTGGTGTCTGAAACACATGTGGGACGATATATTCTTCGAAAATGTATAAGACAAGAGAAACTTTCCTAAGTCCTATAAATTACGGCAAATTTGAAAACATGTTTTTCTGAGTGTGACAGCTGCATGGCGGGTGGCCCCGATGATGACCGTATTTAAGTCAGACAATCCGTTTTCGATCGGGTGGACTTGGAGGTGTCATCATGGAGCTGGTTAGGGAAGGTGCATCATCTCTGTCACATCAAAACAACCCCCTTCATTAAAAAACACATCCCCATTTCTTTGAGAAATGCCACAAAGAAAGAATGGAGAGAAACTAATTGGACTTTTGTACGTGTTCAACATTTGTTGTTTATGTGCAACAGTCTCCCAGTGCTTTTTACAAGGCAATTTTTGCCGATGCAGACTATTAAATGTATTTACCAACTAAACCGGGGCAGCTGGGTAGGAGACTGCTCTGCACATTTATACTTAAAGCTGGAAAATATGTAATACTCAAGATGAGTGCAATATTTCTGTCTGAACTGGAGAACATTTGAAAGTAACCCATGAGTTTTAAAATTTTTGTTTATTTTTACTTAAATTAGCATACAAGGTATTGGATCTCATCATCCACCCTACCTCCCTGCTACCCTCAGTTCTTCCCTGCACCCTCCCCACACAGTCTATCCTCTTCATGTCACATGATCTCATCATCCATCCCCCCTTCCTGCCACCCTCAGTTCTTCCCTGCACCCTCCCCACAAGTCTGTTCTCTTCATGTCACATGCATCATTTTTGAGAAACTATTTTGATTTTTCTTTTATTATCCACAAGTGTACAGTTACACCCAATGTTGCATTTGATTGATCTGCAGGATCTTCAAGAGGAAATGGATTATTTTCTGTAACTGAGTATCCTGGGTGCTGTGCCTGGCAGGCCCCCGTGACCAGAGAGAAGATTCAGCATGTCCAGGCGGCAGTTCTCAGACTTCAGCACACAAAGGATTACCTCTAGGCCTGACTGAAGCATGCCCCGTTCATCAAACATTGCTGTCATGATTGGATGCTCACTGCAAAAAGGATAAAGTTGAATTCATATTTCACAACGTCAGGGCCAAACATGAAGTCAGTGGTCTGAGCATGCTAGCTAAGACTCAAGGAAAACAGAATAAACTACTGTGAAAATCTGTGTGACTATGGATGGAGTACTATTTTTTTTAAAATGGTATAAAACACAAGGGACCAAGGAAATATATAAGGAAAATTAAAACATTTGTTCTTCCAAGGATGTTATGAATTAAAAAGATAACCTACAGCATTGGACACATTTTTGGAAATAATAGATATAGTAAGGGATTTGTTTTTAGAAAGAATAACAATTACAACTCAATAATAAGTAGAGACCTCAATTAAAACTCAGAACCCCAACAGATGAAGCTAGTCATTACAGGAAGGGGTGGTCAGAATACACAGAGAAGAGGGCCAGAGCACCAGATCAGATGTAGGACCGAATACTCCACAGTATTCTAAACATCTTTAACCTAAGTGGAAATTGAGAAAATCATTACATGGTCACAAATAGGTTGAAATGGTCATACAATCCCCAGATCATCAAAGTATCTCAAATTTAAACAAAGTTCAGGATATTCTTAAAGCCGTTCCTAGTTTTATTGATTCTACTGATCTTTTCTTTATTTACACAACCACTTTCTTCATTCTTAAAAATCCAGGGCATTAAGGAGCTATTATTGCTTTACATCTGTCAACATAGTTTTCCAGATGTTCAGTCTGGAAAGTTACACAAACAAAGGCACCATCAGGTGGCACAGGCAGGGACCCAGGCAGTGACAGAACCGGAACACAGACAGGGACCCAGGCAGTGACAGAAGCCAGAACACAGACAGGGACCCAGGCAGTGATGGAACCCAGAACACAGACAGGGACCCAGGCAGTGATGGAACCGAGAACACAGGGACCCAGGCAGTGACAGAACCCAGAACACAGACAGGGACCCAGGCAGTGACAGAACCCAGAACACAGACAGGGACCCAGGCAGTGACAGAACCCAGAACACAGACAGGGACCCAGGCAGTGACGGAACCCAGAACACAGACAGGGACCCAGGCAGTGATGGAACCGAGGACACAGACAGGGACCCAGGCAGTGACAGAACCCAGAACACAGACAGGGACCCAGGCAGTGACAGAACCGAGAACACAGATAGGGACCCAGACAGTGACAGGACTGGAACACAAGGGTTTGGCACAGCAGCCTAGCATGAAGGAACAGGGAGTGCATGGCATTCAGATGTCCCTATTGCGAGTCAACACAGCAGCAAGAGGAAGGCTGAGAATGAGCTTTGCCAGCCCATGTCTGGTTGGGAAGCCTGTGTCTATCAATCAGCAGGTTCAAACATAACAGTTCTGTGCACCCAGAGCAAGAGGACGTCATCTTAGACATTCATTGCTACTAGTTCTTCCTAAGGGTAGTCTTCAGACAATTGATAGGTTAACTGAAGAAGAAGAAGAAAAAAAGAAAAAAACAGAAATCCCACTTGTGACATTGGCTAACACTGAATATGCTACAAAACTTGGGTGTTACATGCACCCAATATTCACATTTTCCTTTAATTTCTGGAACAATTAAGCGAGTGACAAGTGTCAACAATTTTATCACCGTCTTGAGGTTTCCATATGCCATCACTTCCCTGGATGTCAGCCAGAAGCATCAATGAGAAGCCAACAATTTTCAAATCTTCCATTCACTTTTCTCTCCAGACTGAACTTCAACCATCTGCTTATTTCCCACAGTGTCTTCTGTGTCCTGCTATTTTGGGGGGTACCACAGAGATCAGTACAATACAGATACTTTGCTATTCCTGATTTGGCTCAACACATACATTTCTTTGTACATAGTTTGCATACTAGTTTAAATCACAGTTGTTTCTTTGGACTGTCCTTAAAGGAAGTTCCATTCTAGTATGTACTTTACTACATATGTAAACATTCTCTACGTACCATAAACTGTTCTCCTAACTAGTTGCCTTGTTCAAAGCAATGGTTTGTTCTACCTCCTCTTGGTCATTGGGTCCCACTGGATGCAGCTCTCAACTTGTGGTGGCTCCTGAGCATTCCTGGTCGTATCCCAAACTCTCGGACTTGGATCCGTTAGCACTACTTAATTTAGCCCATTTTATCCAAGCTTTAGTCAGCTTTGGGCAGATATAACAGTATCTTAGCTCATATTCTGTACATAACTAGCTTTCCCCTGCCCCGCCCCCACCCGGATTTCTTTGATGTGGCAGCAGGTGATCGCCATAGGGATATGCCCCTGCTACTTCTGCATTGACAACTGAGAATTTAGGGGAGTTCACACCCAAGGAACTGCATCTGACTAGTGTGACAGGGACCCACATAGATAATGGTTCCTCTGTGTCTCCTTGGAAGATATTTCAAGTATGACTTTTACAAGGCCCCTTCAAGGCTTCCCCAGGCTTAATCAGCAGTCTGGCGCAGCTGTGGCCGACTAGGATGCATCTCCTTCAACTGGATTCTCTTCTTTTACTGTCTCACTTTCTCCCTTAGTTCACTTCTGTCCCCTGAGCTGCAATTCTCAAATAACGTACCTTCAATAAGCAATCGTCTCAAATCTTGCTTTTGAGAGAACTTAGGATAAGATAGTGAAGAGCTCAGAAATAATGAAAAATTGCACGCTTACAGCCTATTCGCATATTTCTGAGTGTATTAGGACTGATAGCTGCTTTGACCTTTTGCCCTGCATTCACCCAGATGAGGAAAAGGCAATTTAAAGGAAGCCAGGACTATGTAAACATTTTGAATTAACACCCTGTAATCAGCGGTTGTAAACCCCAGCTCTTTCAATGCCCTCCCCCCAGGGTTGTAAATCCAAAGAGCTGCACTCTCCTGAGAGCTGCTCTTTCCCTAGGAAATAAATCCCAACTCCAGGGCCCTACTTCCCAGAGACTCAAAATCCTGCACCCCTGCACGTGATCCTTCTCTATAAAAGGATGTTCAAGGCCCCTTCTCAGGATCACAGAACCAAATAATTTTCCATGGTTCTGGCTAGCTAGAAATTTTTGTTCCTCACGTGTGTGTTTGTTGGTTTTAAAATAAAGCTGCTTCTGGTTCATAGACTTTGGTGGTTTGCTCCCTGTTATTTACCCAATTCCGGACCCAACAAGATGTGTTCCTTTTCTTAAATACATTTTCCTTTTTGCCTACTTATTCTGCTCCCTAGATTCAGAATGACTTCACTCCTAAGTATCTTTCATAGCCACGTTGACCTGTCTGACTCCAGGGAAGACCCTCAGAGGATACTTTAGTTATTCTGAGTGCACACTTGGTTTAGTATGGATTTAAGAAATTCCAATGGAGCCGCTGCCTTACTAATCTGCAGATAAGTTTTCTACTTCACACAACTGGCTTGGCCTTGTCCACCAAAAGCTTATACTTGTCGATGAATACAATTTCATCATAAAGCTGCAGTGATTGATAAACTAGCTTTGTACTTTTAGAAAAACCTAAAGCCCTTTGAGATGAAGGTGGCCAACAGTGACCTGTGGGAAGTCCAGGGTGCACTGGCTGTGGCTGAGGGAATGTGACTTCCTTTGATTAGCATTGTCCAGCCTGGCCTGCACTTTCCCTCTGCATTGTCTCTGACCATTTCGTCCTCTCAATTACAAATTTCACAGAATCCACATGTCTGTTTGTTCCTGTGAATTCTATGGGTTCTGTTGTTCTTGTTTTATAGACAGATGCGAATCTCCTTCATGTTCCTTTTATTGTTAAACCACCCTATCTATAAGTTTCCCTGACCCTTCATTCTCATCTTCTTTTATCTAATTTTGACTTGAACTTGAGATAGAAGGCTGTGTGTTTCCCCGAATGCGCTCCCCCCTTGGTTAGTCCTGTGCTCTGTAACATACTGAACCTCATGTGCTGATCCTATTGTCTTTTGAGTTCTGTGGTCTTAGAAATTCTTCTTGTTGCAGTTTCAGTTCTGAGCATTGAACATACCACATGCCAGACATTTGGTAAAATTTAGATACAGAGGTGGATGGATGGACAAGTTTATTTTTCCTTAAACTTTGACCACTTGCGTTGGCTTTACAGGCAGGGCCCTGTTCGGCAGGGCAGGTCTGAGTTGTTTGTAGCACCGGCTTTAAGCAAGTTGCTCACAGACCTTAGGCCCGGGCCAGAAGCTGCCGCTCGAACTAGGAAGCCGGCAGCTCGAACTAGGAAGCCGGCCGCCCGGTCTGCCGCCCTTGCGGGAAAGCGGACCCGCCGCCAAGCCAAGCGGTTTTCAATGGATTCTAGTCACGTTGGGCGCCAGATATAGATGTAACCAACCGTTTTATTAAATAAGAAACACAGAAATAATGCAAAAGAGAAAGCCGAGAGGTCAGAGCTCAGAGCCAAAATCTCACCCTTCCGCCTGCGGTGTCCCAGCTTCCCGAATGAGGGCCCCTTTTCCTGTCTGTTAGTCTATTTAAAGAGACAGAACAAGCCACAGCTATCTCACCTCACCAGTTCCTCAGCTGGTCCTGTTTCCTCAGACTGGAAGCTTCTGTGTCCTCATCCCAATAGCTCTCAGCTGAACTGTGTTGCTCCAAAGCCTGAAAGCTTAACCAGCCAAATGCTTCTAGTTTCTGGTCCTCACGCCTTATATATCTTTTTGCTTTCTACCACCACTCCCTGGGATTAAAGGCTGGCTTTCTGGGATTAAAGGCGTGTGCCACCACCGCCACACTCTTGCTATGGCTCTAATAGCTCTGACCCCCGGACAACTTTATTTATTAACATACAATCAAAATCACATTTTAGTATAATTAGATTACCACCACACTTTATTCTTTCATTGAACTCTCTTCCAATCATTTCACCAAAACTACCATTGGGTAAAACATGAAGAAAATCTGACCAATTATGAATGCTAACACCTAACAATTTGGACAGAGTTACTGCCTCATCTTTCAGGGTTTGGTCCTAGAACCTGACTAGGGTGACTCAGACATGAAGGAAGGACAGACACACATAGGAAATCTAAGATCTAGTGGATTGCACTTTCTCTGATGGAGAGCACCTTCTATGTAAGCAGGAACTAAGTGCATTTATGTAAAGCACAGGAGGAGTTAGCTAAGTTAGCTAGCGTTGGTGAGAGATCTCTGGGGGTAGGAGTCTAGGCTGTAAACACCCAGGAAAAGAAAGCTACTCTTAATGCTTCCTGCATATTCTGTGAACATTTGCATACAGACCAGGGGAAGGATTTGCTGTTTCTATTGGTCTGAGCACTGACATCCTTGACATGGCCTGGCTCATGTCAATTATGCACACTGACTCAGGACTTCATTTGCTTCCCACAAGACTTGAAAGCTGGAAACAAATTTTCTCATTTGCTGAATGGCTCTCTCAGGATTGCAAGGAAATCCATAGACCAGAGAATTTTTGGTGGTATAAAAATGACTTATATGTAAAAAAGGAACCGATGACTTAAGTCATAATAAAATAAAAATTTTATTTTTCTCATCAAGAATCATCCTGTAAGCTTTCCTTCATAGAAAGTAAAAACTCAGGTAATTATATGATATGGATGAAAGAATTTTAATGCATACCGTCCACAGCTCAAGATGAAGTTCATTGCTGAGACTCAGAATTAATTGATGAATATTTTTGTGTGCACACATTGGGGCTAGAGGACAACTTGAGATAGTCAGTTTTCTCCTTCCACCAGGTCCGGGGACTGAACTCAGATTGTCAGTTTGGGTAGCAAGCACCTTTCCCTCATCCGACAATCAGAAATTCTGTACTTACAACATTTAAAAATAAGGAAAACTAGCAAAGTACAATTGCATATTACCATCTTGACCGATAACCACCATTAAACAGAAGTAAGTCCTGTAAAATGCCTCTTCAGGGTACAACGATCGGTTGTTCATTTGTTACCCAGAAAATATTGATCCCAAAGTCAAGTCAAAACAAAAACTCAAATCAAGGCTATCATATTTTCTGAATTAATAATTTTGTTTTTAAAATTAATCTATTAAACATAACATTTATAAATCGTTTAAAATGTTAAAGAAACATTAAATCTGAAAAATTACAATTGTGTTTCTCCAGTGGAAAGTGGCTACAACAGAAGTTTGAAAAGTCTAGACGCCTTCCAGAATAAAGTAGAAATACTCACATTTTTCTTGTTAAGGAAAATTGGAATAGAATTTATGAAGAAGCAGCCTGACTATTAATCTTCAATTTTTTTGATAGACTGAACAAGGAAGAACAAGAAAGATCTGGAATGTCTTCCTTTGTGTATAGTGGCAGATATATACCACCGAGGAGCTGGGACAGAGTGTCTACCATCTCTTCACTTGATAAACAGTGGACCAGGATTTTCCCATCTACAAACTCAAAATCGTCTTCTAGAGGACCTAAACAGCAGTTTAAAAGCCACCATATTGCCAGGAGGTGGTGGCACACGCCTTTAATCCAAGCACTCAGAAGGCAAAGCCAGGTGGATCTCAGAGTTTGAGGCCAGCCTGGTCTACAGAGCGAGTTCCAGAAGAGCCAAGGCCGTTACACAGAGAAAGCCTGTATCGAAAAGCCAAAACAAAACAAAACAAAAATTAAAGCCACCATATTTCTATTGATGACATTTTACTATGATCCAAGTATTTTGCCTTTCAAGATGCAAAGATGTTATTTTTTGATACTAAGGTGTACTGAACATACACTATGTTTTTTCAAAAATGTTAATCATGAAATATTTTTGGTAGCTATATTGCTAGACTCAACAGAGAAAGCTAATTTCCATTTTAGTATCAACTGACTGTGCTTTCTAGCAGCCTTGAACCTTCAAGCTGTCCTCAGTCACTCTTTATGCCATTTAGCTAAGTTAGCAAAGGATGAGCTGTCGTTGGACTTGTGACCCATCTTTCAAAACCTAGTTGTTTATTTAAGAAACAGGAAAGTCATTACAGTCTTGAAGCCCTACATTAATCAATCAAACAAACAAATACAGAGACCCACAGCCGGACATTATGAAGAGTGAGAGACCTTGGAACACTTAGCCCTCTACAGGATGTCTCCAACTAATCCCTCCCCTCAGTGCTCCGGAAACCCACTGAAGAGGAGGCAGGAAGAGTTAGGAGCCAGAGGGAATGGAGGACACCTTAGAAAACAAGGCCCTTCCTCTAAATCCACATGATCAATGCACTCATTGAAGGGGATCCCACCCCAAGCCCCTGCACAGAGGGGTCTTCTTTCAGGATCATGGATTGGACACAAACCACACCCAAACACCTGTTTTCACAGAGAGATCCTTTATTAAGTGGGAAAGAGAAGTTGAAGTGATTGCTTTCTGACTCAGGCAAACAACAACAACAACAACACAAAAACAAAAACAAAAAACAAACAAACAAACAAAAAACCCAGCAGCTAATGACTTTGCAGGTATGATTTTTTTTTTTTTTTTTTTTTTTTTTGGTTTTTCGAGACAGGGTTTCTCTGTGCAGCTTTGCGCCTTTCCTGGAACTCACTTGGTAGCCCAGGCTGGCCTCGAACTCACAAAGATCCACCTGCCTCTGCCTCCCGAGTGCTGGGATTAAAGGCGTGCACCACCACCGCCCGGCAGGTATGATTTTTAAGAGAAGGGGAGGCCTGTGGTGCAGTGGTAAAGTAGAGGGAGGGAATGAGGGAGAGGAGGAAGGGAATGAGGGAGAGGAGGAAGGGAATGAGGGAGAGGAGGAAGGGAGTGAGGGAGAGGAGGAAGGGCTATTTCTCCCTAAGGAACAAAGGACTCCCCTTGGATAGAGAGGAAACAGATGTGGCACATAGGCAAATGGAGGTTTATGAAGGTAAAGGGGGAAACCCCATGTTTGGATGAGGTGTCTAATTTTAATTGGGCATGTTAATTAGCTTCTGGTTGCTGGATTTCCATACTTCCATAGCTGGACCTTGGTAGTCAGCCTCAGGAGGAGGAAGTGGCTAAAAAAGGAACTAGACCTTGGTGGCCAGCTTTAGGAATGTAATCTAATGGTTTTTAGCAAGGCAGAGGGAATGGGGGAGAAGGGCAAGGCCTGCCAGAGCCACGTTTGCCCTGCTTGAACTGGCCAGAATCCCCTCACTCACAGAGACTGAAGCCATGGCCAGCATGGGTCTGTACCAGGTCCTCTGCATACATATTATGTTTTCAGTTTAGTGTTTTTACTGGATTCCCAAATCTATGAATGACTGAGTCTTTGTTTCTTATGCCCTCTTTTGGGCTCTTTTTCGGCTTTTTTGTTTGTTTTGTCCAATTTTGATGTGTTCATTTTTGTTTTATTACATTAATTACATTATATTATATTCCCCTAAGAAGTTGTTTTTTTTTTTTTTTTTTTTTTTTTTTTTTCTAATGAGAGACAGAAAGGGGATGGATCTGGATGTGGTAGCTGCCGGGCTCCTTCCTTTTTTACAAGGGCCTGGCATGCTGTAGAGGAACTGGAAGGAGTAGAAGAGGAAACTGTAATCAGGATATACTGTGTGAGGGGGGGAAATCCATTTTTAATAAAAGGGAAAGATAAAGATTTGGAAAAAAAAGACATTGTTCGAATGAGATGCATGCTAGGCATGAGGATGCTGTTTATTGAAGATGCTAACTCTAACTGTGCCAGTATAAATAGGCCCAGCAACATTAACTTCAAATAAATCCAAATTTACAGTGTAAACATGGGTTGTTATAAGAGAGACTGTTAAGTATTTGGAAGATTTGCAGTCCCTGAGGGAGAAGAACATCTTTTCTTGATTTTCTTATAGGAATTAATTTCTGTATTAGGGTACCATTCTGGCTTTTGCCTACATGTGGGCCTCTATGAGACAATGAAGCTCAGAATTCCAGCTACAAAGTTGTCTTCTGTTCATGTTTCATCCTAGATGATCTATCCTAACATCTATATTTATACTCTAAAACATTTGAAATTTTAGTGTTTATATACCACTGTGCAGGCAATTGCTAATTATATCGTGCTTTCCTCGCGCCCCCCCCATCTTTCTCACATGCAATCTGCCTCTTTTATGCTTTTGTAATCTAGCCAAAGATAGAAAGTTTTCTATATTCCTTCAAGCAATCAACCACAATACTGAAAATGTGAGAATCTAAGCACTAGTTCTCGGCCTCTGTTGCTTGCCTGCTAGAGTCTGTCCTCTAGTGATGTGTGTTCTTATCTTCTGGTCCCTGCCTGGCTGTGTTTGTTGCATAAGAAGAGAACACTCAAGTAAATCAACAAGCCTGTGTCCCAGGAACTGGAGCTAAAACCAAACAGACAGAATGCCTGCATATATATCGGGCCCTACAGAGCAGGTAACTTACGAACGGGCGTTAGCCATTTCCAACAGGAAAAGAGGGCCATGCACAGAGAGGGCCAGGAATGAACAGGGTTTCCTGCTGAACTTCCAGCTTTGCTTACAGAGCTTTCTTAGGACCTAACTGAATTCTTTTCCCCCTTAATTTGTTCTTTGAAATTTTCATCTGTCTATATAATATACCTTTCATTTGCCTCTACTAACACATGCCAAAATAACCCCCTATAGCATCTATTTCCTAACTTCCTGTGCCTCTTACAAAAATGTTTTTAGATCTATTTATATTTTATGTGTATGAGTGCTTTGTCTTCATGTATGTATGTGTACCATATGTGTGCATAGTGCTTGGAGGGGTCAGAAGAAGACATCATATCTCTTGAAACTGGAGTTATAGGTAGTTATGAGCCACCATGTCAGAACCTGGGTCCTCTGTAAGAGTAGCGGGTACTCTTAATCACTAATTCATCTCTAGTTCAATGTACTTTTTTTAAAAAGTAGGTTTTAATTTTTTGTGATTTCTATTTTTAACCCACTGAATCCAATTAGTGTGGTCCTTATACATAGGTGTGGGGTCATCTCCCGGAGTATGAGCAACTTTCCAATGGCCACATCTTGTGTAGCAGTTTCCTTGTAGACTGAAACATTCCGTCTCCTTAAGCCTTCTGGAAAGCAAACAACTCAAAATTGCTTCAGGAAGTCCCTGAAACTGACTAGATCCACTAGGATCCGGCCTCCCAAGAGTAAACAATAGAGACGGCTGCGAGCCACTCTTTGACAAGCCAGGCTGCAAAAAAAGACTCTGAGACTTGATCAGCTGCCCAGAAGCAGCAGAAACCAGCTGAGCTGACTAGAAGAGGTTTGGACCAGCTGAGTCACTTGGAGAGGACACTCTGCCCTGTTGAGCCACCTGCAATATGTGCAGTGAGCTCCAGGCTCCCAGCTTCTGTTAGTGGTCACCTGTGCTGGGTGGGCTTTGGGTTATGCAGCTGTCTTTAGCTCATTTCAGCTCCTGTAAGTAACCCTTCACCCATATTCCTGCTAGCAATCCCAATCAAACCCATTGCTTCACCAAGTTGGACTTGGGTATCTGTACTTTGGTCTGTCATAGGCTTCCTATCTGAGGTGAGTAGACCTATGTGCTGTGTCCCCAGGAAAAGTTTTATCACACAACACCATACCCTTAAAGAAAATGTTGGTTTAAATAAAGATGCTGGAAATGGTTTTTTAAAAAGGGAGGTGAGGTTCAGGTGCCCTAGACCCACTTATTCACCTCTGACTTAACCATTCTACAGAAAGTAACTCATTGGTTCTAGCTCTTAAACTCCTGTATTCGGAAAGCCAAGGCTTTTGATCACTGTCTCAGTGATTAGAATTCATGAATTCATGACATTGCATTGTAATTATTGAGTTAGACATTTGAACCTGTCTTTATAGTCCCTCCCTCCACCAAATGCTTACATAATTATTTACATTATATCCATATTCAATCAATAAAGAATCTTTAAAAAGATTATATGTTGTACTATTGGCACATATAAGGATAATCTTGTTAAACATACACAAAATCTATATACAAATCTCTATTGAAACTAGATTTTTTTCATACAATATATTCTGATTATGTATATATGTATATTTTTCATACAATATATTCTGATTATGGTTTCTCCTTTCCCTGTCCTCCCTACCTTCTTTCCCTTTCAGATTTACACCTTTCTGTCTCTCATTAGAAAACAAGGGATAACAATAAAATATAATAAGATAAAACAAAAACAAATTTGAATAGGACAAAACAAAAGAGCCCCCAAAAAGGCACAAGAAACAGATATTGAGGCAGTGAACCTTTTGTTCCCATGTTCAGGAATCTCATAAAACATAAAACCAGAAGCCATAATATATATGGAAAGGACATGTAGGATTAAAAAAATAATAAAAAAAAGTTTTAAAAAAAGAAAGGAAAAAATTTGCTTTGCTTTGATTTGATGCTATGAGACAAGGACCCTCCAAAGACGCCATGAGTTTGTTTTCTGTTGGCATCTACTGCTGAGCATGGGCCTACACTTAAAAGTAGTTTGCTTCCCCAGTGAGACTCCCTTGGAGAAAATGAATTTTTTTTTTGAGTAGTGTTGCTTACTGGATTGCAAATGGTTATCAATTGGAGATAGCTTCTTAGATGTTCATTTGAAGGTTGGAAAGAAAACATGTTGCCAATACAATATCTACCTCGGGTTCCTTGACATGGGAACTGGGTCCATGGAAGAAATGTAGGGAAAATTTGGGGATCATATGGGAAAATCAAATACAAAAGGTTAAATGCAGGTAGAATATTAAGAGTCATATAATAATGCATCTAATACATTTTTCAAATGGTCATTCCACTCATTCCCTAATATTTTTATTGCTGGAAAATTTACCAACTTGTGGTGTAGAAATTCCATTTGGGAGTATGTCTTGGGTTCCGATTGCTGTGGTGAAACATTATGACCCAAAGCAACCTGAGGAGGAAAGGGTTTACTTGGCTGTTCATTTACACCACAGTTCATCATCGTAGGAAGTCAGGGCAGGAACTCAAGCAGGGCAGGAACATGGAGGCAGGAGCTGATGCAGAGGCCATGGAGGGATGCTGCTTACTGGCTTACTCCTCATGGCTTGCTCAGCCTGCTTTCTTATAGAACCCAGGACCACAAGCCCAGGGCTAGTGCCATCTACTAGGGGCCACCCCCTCTGACATAAATCACTAATTAAGAAAATGTCCCACAGGTTTGCCTACAGCCTAGTCTTATGGAGTCATATTTTCAGCTGAGGTTCTCTCCTCTCTGATGACTCTAGCTTGTGTCAAACTGAAATAAAACCAGCCAATACAGGGTAATATGTTGGAATACTTCTTTCATGAATTAAATTTATTTACTTCATCAAAGGTGTCAGCCGATTGGGCTTGAAGCTGAAAAGACTGTACCATGTGTCTTCTCAGAACAAACTTTTAAAAGTTAAAACCACCATTTTTCATTTTATTCTCAATTTTTTTTTTTTTTTTTTTGAGACAGAGTTTCTCTGTGTAGCCTTGGCTATTCTAGAACTAGCTCTTTAGACCAGGCTGGCCTCGAACTCACAAAGACCCATCTGCCTTTGCCTCCCGAGTGCTGGGATTAAAGGCATGCACCACCACTGCCCAGCAAATTTAACATTTTTTTAAAATGCTAATCCACAATGTTAATTTTCCTTTTCAATTCTTATATTCCTATTTTTACATTGGTATTTTAAAATGCGATCCTCACACCCTGTTTGAGGTTTACTCTGCTCTTTCTGCACCATATTTTTCATAGAGCCTAAAACCAGATAGCTTTGTTTTATATTTAGGCACAGCATCGATCTGTCATGCTCAGTGCAGAGTGAAAAATGTAAGCTTTTATTTGGGAGGAAAGAGACGCATAGAATGCTCTCGGTCTTTACGTTCCTCCACTGCCCTGATGAAAACAGTCTCCCTTATTTTGTTGGTTTGCTGGACACGCTGCTTTAGCTTTGCCATGAGGCGTCTGCAAACAGTGCCGGGATCTGATAGGTAGTGAGAGGAGACGCAGGACTTCAGAACGGCAGGCGCAGAAGGTCCGCTTTTACAGAATACAGAGGAGGAGAAGGGAAAAGTAGAGGTCAGCAGTGCTGTGGGGTACCATGCGCTAGGCAGGGGAGGTTAGAGACTGACACAGTGGGTGAGGGTGAGGACAAGCTGCTGTGAACTGGGGAGCGGTAGCAGCTTTGGTGTGCAAGCATCATCCAGTTGGGGCGAGGAGGGGTAAGCTTGCTGCCTTAGGAACCAGGCTGGTTCCTGAATACCACCAGACTTAAGTTTGAGGGAAGGTTGTGGCAGCCTAGCCATAAAATGGTGGTGGCTACCACTCCAGACCATGAAATGAATTTATGTTCCGGCCGAATATCATCGTCTTAAGTCCCGCCCCCTCTGCCCCCCACTCATGAATCAAGCCTTCTCATCACAGTTCCCTCTACCGGACGCTGTCCTACAACCACACTCCATAGTCCACTCCACATTTTGAACTATGGAACTCCTAAGAAACCTTTAGTTCTCGGCATAGATGTTGCTTTGGGTTTTGGGAACCTGTCCCTGGCCTCTTGATGATGCACGGACATCCACTCTTCTTCTCCACAGCACACATCCTCACACAATTCAGCACACTGTGTCACACTCATGTATTTACCAGTACCTTCTCTGATGAGCTCCCTGGTCACAAAAGATATTTTATTCAACTTTTATGACCTACACTTTAGCATATAACAGAGACTATATAATAAATTAGTGATGAATGATTCAATAAGAAATTATTGTCATAAATCCTAAATTTAATTACAGCTTTACTTCTTAACAGCTGCATCATTTTAGTCCACTCACTGGTCTTGTGAACTTTGATTTCTTTCTTTCTTTCTTTCTTTCTTTCTTTCTTTCTTTCTTTCTTTCTTTCTTTCTTTCTTTCTCTCTCTCTCTCTCTCTCTCTCTCTCTCTCTCTCTCTCTCTCTCTCTCTCTTTGTTGGCTTTTTGGTTTGGCATTTTTGAACAAAGATTTCATAATAAGCCCAGAATAGCCTTAAACTTATGATCTTCTTGTCTCAACCTCCCAAGTGCTAGATGACAGACATGTTTCACTACACTACAAGATATTTGCAGAATATATGGTCTAAAGTAAGAAGGCTTTCAAGCACAAAGTTGAGCTCACCCTCCTGTGTCCTGTATAAAGTCATTTTAGATGTCAACTGCAGGCTCTGGAGGACCCTGGTTCACACCTAGAGCAACCCTCTGGTGAAGCAAGGGTCTGAGACCTCTGTGGTAACAGAAGATGAGCTCAGATGGATGAAACTTCTTCAGAGCCTTTGGAAAGAAGAAAATCAATTTGCCTGTTTCCCCTTTCTTTCAGAGGAGTGCCTCTCAGTACTTAATGAAAATCACAGTATTCATCATGATGTTCATGTATGTATTATAAGGTATATATTCCAATTTTTTAGCATAATCTTCTATCTATTTCACATGTAGCATATTCCATGCTTAATCTATATAAACTATAGCCTTGAATTCTTATCAACATGAAGGACTAAAGCTGAAGCCATGGAGGAGTGCTGCTTCCTGGCTTGCTCCTTATGGCTTTTTCAACCTGCTTTCCTGTACCATCTAGGACCTCCTTGCCCAGGGTTGACACTGCTTACAATCCATATCAATCATTAATTAAGAAAATAGCCTGTAGACGTGCCTACAGATTAATTTTATGGGGGCATTTTTTTTCATGTAGGACCCCCTCTCCCCAGATGTGTCTGGGTCTGTGTCAAGCTGACAAAATTCGACCAGCATAATAGACCCCTTCTCAATTTGACACACAAACACATCACTTATTATTAATATATAACCTTTCCTTTCTTGTGCATCTCCAAGATCTCATAATAATATCAATAGCACAGCATAGGGCATTATAACTTTTAAAAGTTCCCCAGGCTTTAAAAATTCAAACATTTAAAAAATTGTCTCAGCTGGGGCTGGTGGTACATAATCCCATACTGGGGAGGCAGAGGCAGGTAGTTCTCTGAATTTGGAGCCAGTCTAGTCTACAGAGTGAGATCCAGGACAGCCAGGGGTACAAAGAGAAATCTTGTATAATCCTCCAAAAATCCAGTCTCTTAAAAATATCCAAAGTTTCTTTTAATGTTAAAAATCTCTCTAAAATATCCAAAGCCGCTGTAAAATTCAAAGTCTCTTAACTTACAGGCTCCTGTAAAATAAAAACAATAAGTTGAGTACTTTCATATTTTAAGAGGGAAAACCCAGGACATACTCATAATCTGAACAATGCAAAACTATAATTCAATAGTGTAAAAAGTTCAGTGCTTGCTGTCTGGGACGCATTCATAATCCTCTGGGCTTCAAAGGGCCCAGATCACTTCCTCGCCTCCATCCTCCAAAGCACATAGAACTTGTCCCCAGGACTCAGGCTGTAAAAAACAATCTGCACACAGGGTCATCTGGAAGGGCAGAGGTGTTCTTAAGTGTTGAGTCGTCTCTCCAGTCATAGGTTACACTTTTGAAACAGGAAGAATCTATTGTTATTTGTTAAATTAACCCCACTCTGGCTTTTGTCAATATTTCAGCCTTGATTAACTTGGCAGTTAGATAAACTGCAAGTGTGGAGTGAGCAGCAACAGCCTGTACGTTTGTGAAAACTTCTGCTGAATCTCAAAAGATTTGAACGCTAAAGTAAAGTAAGGCCCACTGTGTGTTTTTAAAAAAGTGATTTTGGAGAAAAAAGTTGTATCTTGTAAAGTGAAAACAGGGAGAAGATATATGAATGAAAATCTTCAAAATGAGAAAAAAAGAGGAAATATTTAATTTTCCAGTATTCATCCAGAAATTTGCTTGCTAATATGAATAAGTAGTAGTTTTTCTAGAAATATTCCAGTTTCATCTGACCATGAAACACTAACTACTTCCCTACACTGTGATCCCATCCAGTCTGCTGATTCCAGGACCGAAAGAAGTTGCAAACATTGTCTTTCTTTGGTATTTTCCCCTGAGTTTATTGTTTCCTCTCTCCTCTCCTCCCACTGTTTCCTGCATTTTTACTTGGCCTTATTCTCTGGCAGAATCCTCATTCTTACCTTTGGCTTGTGTCTTCTTCACGGTGAGATCATGGAACAAACTGTTAGAACGTACCTAAGGGAAGGATTTGGACAGAAACTCACAGTGGAAAAATCTACTACATAATCACAGAGAAGAAACTGCTGCTGCAGATTTTTTTCCACGAAGAGTGCTGTCCTGCTCTATTTTCATCTCAATCACCAGAATTGATGAATAGGGAAGTTGACTGGGAAATATCACTTCCTGGACAGTCCTTGCTCAACTCTCCACCTCCTCGGGCTCTGCTTTTGCCCAGAAGACTCTCGCGGCTTTGGTCCCCACTTTAAGTGTCCCCTCTCCCACTACTGCTTTGATTCCTGTGTCTGTTAGAAAAGAAGGTTCAGAATGAAGAAGCCCCTGTGAGCATCACTGTGCTATGATGAGAGAGCTCGCCTGAGTCCAGCCTCCAGGGACCACACTGTCAAGGTGGCACTGAGATATTTGGTGATGCTCATGTGAACTTGTGGCTTTTTGGAAAGTTCATCTGCATCTCTGTGTGGCCACCCACCTCCCTAGACATCCCCTTTTCCCTGGGATCTTGCCTAGTTTATCCCTTCCTGATCTTCAAAAGCTCCACCAGAGATACTTTCTTTGACAATTTGTGCTAGGTACTTCTACTGGGTATATTTTGACCTTATTGTCATTATGTGTTACTGATGCTTTCTTTATTGGCTTCTGAATCATTTGAGGATATGGGCAATGTCCTTTTAAAAGAATTACTTTTTTCTATGTGTATGTCGTATGTATATGCATGTGAACGCAGGTGTGCATATGTCAGAGTATGAATGGGGGGTGTCAGAGGATAACATATGCCACAGTGTACACTGGGAGTGGTCAGAGGATAACACATGCCACAGAGTGCACATGGGGGGGGGTCGGGTCATAGGACAACCATGGTGCTGGTACCTGTCTTGCACCCTGTTTAAGACATGATCTCTGTTGTTTGACTCTGAGTGCACCAGACTATCTGGCTCCAGGTCTTCTGGGGGTTTTCCCGATTCTCCCTCCCATCTCACTATAGGAGTACTGCATTGCAGATGCACACCGCCACACACAGCTTGACAAGGTTCTGGAGAGTGGAGCTCGGGTCTTCACGTGTGAGCAGCAAGCCCTCCACCCATGGAGTCATTTCCCCGTCCATCACCGTGTTCCTCAACCACTGCATGTCCAGGGCCTTCAACTTCATTTTTGCTCAGGAATGTTGTTGATTGGGTGGATGGTGACAGGGCATTCCAAAGGAAGGAAGAAGAGGAGGCAGCACTCAGAAGCCATTTCTGGAAAATATTATTATAAATTTTATTTGGAATAAAGGTATAGATAGGTATTTTATGTCTCTCTTTTATTTAAACATTTGAGATTTGAGGAATTTATTCAGATGATATTATCTTTTGGGGAAAGAAATATTGTAAATAACCGAAAAGAATTATAATTTTACTTTTTCTTCATTTCATGTCATGCATGTTTGCTTGTGTGTGGCATATGTGTAGATGTCCATGCACATGAGCATGTGTGTGTTTTCATGTGGAAGCCTGAGGTTTGATATTGAGAATCTTCCTCAATTGCTCTTCTAATTACTCTGTGAGGCAGGATATCTCAAACCCAGAGCTGGCAGATACAGCTATTCTCACTAGCCAAATTGCTCTAAACATCCCATTTCTGCCTTCCAGAGCTGGAATTGAGGTGAGCTATGGAAACTGTCCAGCATGAGGATTCCCAGGATCCAACTCGACTCCCTTGTTCTGTAGCAAGCACTTCACCGAGTGATTTGCAACAATCATATCTCTTGGCCATCTCCCTAGCCCTGGAATTATAACTATAAATGTAATAAAAGTAAAACACGCGCTCACAATAATTCTGTAATGACTCTAGCTTCTAAAACCTCTTAATGCTTGGGATGCATTAAAGTCATGATTTTGTGCATAGCAGATTATTTTTTTCCCCAGAGATTTTGCAAACTATCCATTGCAAAGCAAGTGTCTTTAGTGCAGGAGGAGAGGGCAGAGATGGACAATGGCTCTGCTCTCTCTGAGATGCCTTCTGATTTCATCCGGAGGCCCGCTGCTGGTGCCCCTCGGTGGCAGTGGTTGGGGGTGTTTTTCCACAACTGCTGGATGATAAAAGCAAGACTGGGGCATCACTGAATTAATTGGACAAGATTGTAATTAGAAATGAAAGCTCTTCAGTGTTCTAACAGCTAATGGTAGAAAATGAAGTACAATAAAAATACCCTGGGCTTTGATGAGCTTTGCTTTTGATTAATTAGCAGATTTAATGGCCGTCCACAGTGTGACAGCTATTCTATTGATCCACCTCATTAAGGATCATGAAAGTAACTCCTCTTCATTTTGGTACCAAATCTCTGTGATTCATCCAAATTTCTCAAAGGGCTGCTAGCAATAATGTTGTTAGTGCTATATGTGGTTTCCAGTGTGTGTGTGTGTGTGTGTGTGTGTGTGTGTGTGTGTGTGTGTGTGTGTGTGTGTGTGAAGTATGCTGATTTGAAGCAAGTCTATTGAAATTTCTTAGTTCATATTTGTTTGCTTGACTACTGGATAGGGATAAGTAGAACAAAATCCTTAGAAGGGACATTGACTTACAACTGTATAAATATTCTATCAAATACTACACATGAGTAAATTTTAATTATTTACCATTGTTGACATGAATTTGCTGGTCCAACATGAGAAAGGCTGACATATTGTGCTAAAGTGTGCAATAGTTTGTGGGTATGGTGCCTCGTGTCTTTAATCATAGCACTCGGGATCACAGGTGGATCTCTGCGAGTCAGGCCAGCCAAGACTACATAGTGGCCCTGTTTTTAAAATATGCAATACCCGGGAGATATGCAATATGAGTGTGTGTTATTTCTCAAGCAATTTCATGCCGAGGTAAGAGTACATAATTGCATGTTCTTTTCTAGTCTCAGTACAATGAAACAGAGAAAAAGGAATAAAGCACGCTGGAAACCACCAGTAAACGACCCGTGACAACCACAGTTTTTTCTTGTTGCAGAGAATCAGTGTGAGATGCTAGAAAAAAGCAGCAAGGAGCTAGACAGCCAGGAGGGTTCTCGTCCTAACAAAGACCCACTCTCCACGAAAGTGACTCCTCCTGGCCTGCAGCCTGTTGGGTGGAGCTGACGAAACATGCTCAGGCAGAGGCAGCAGACAGATGCCTGCGTTTGTGTCTTGCTTGGGGAAGATGGAACTCACGGTGTGAAGAGTCAAAAGGACGTTTCAAGTGGACGGACACCGTGGATGCTCGTGTCTTCGGCCCTCCTCCCCTCCCTGCTTCCCTCTTGCCCTTTGCCCCTCGCCATTTCCCTCCCTTCATTTATTTCCCCCCTTTTTTTCTCCTCCTATCCCATCTTTAGTTTCTTCTTTCTCTTCATTTTTTTTTTTTTTTAAAATACTGTGTTTTTAGTCATGTTAGTTGGTGCTCTTGTGAAACTGTATTGAGGTGTTGCAATCCAGGGCACGGTGAGATGGCACAAGAACTCGATAGTAAGCCAGCTTTGTAGACATGGAGATGATGTTGCAGACAAGGAAACATGAAAAGAAGCTTAGTTTCCAAAGCTTATTTTCCAAAAGGCAATTATTATATAGGGGAGGACAAACACATTATTTATTAAGATTATTTATTCTGGACACTGCACAGATAACTTGAGGGCTGCGCAACTGCAGACACACTGTTAATTTAAAGACTGAACAAGTCCTTGCCTGGCAGTTCTGCTGCAGTGGGGTGCAGGAGCTCAGCCAGTCTTTCGGAAATACTGCCATACATTCTAAAGTTGCATTAAAAATATATGAATAAAATGCCAGTCTACTTTCTGTCTCTGTGGCAAAAATGCGTGATCAAATGATGATAAAATGAGGAGAGGTTTAGTCAGCCTTGCTGTCACCATCTGTCATCCTAGTCACTTTGGAGTCTGCAGCCAGCAGGAGGGCTGTCTGGGCTGGGCCGTGAGTTTGAGGCTGGCCTGGGCAACTTAGTGAGATCCTGTTTCAAAAGGAAACAAAGGAAAAAACAAAAAAAAAAAACAAAAAACAAGCAAAAGCAAAACAAACAAACAACAAAACAAAACAAAGCAAAACAAAACGTAAGAGGATTGGCATATAGCTTAGTGGTGGAACAAGACTTGCCTGGCAAGTTATGACAGTCCCTAGGATGGGGAGTAGTGATGTTCATGTCTGTCTGTCCATGGTTTGTTGGGCCCGGGTCACTACAGTATATCATGGTGGAAGAATGTGAATGCTTGGTCACCTTCCTTCCTGGTAGCCAAGAAACAGAAAAAGAAGAGCCCTAGGGTCCCAGTGTGTCCTGTAAAGAACTGTCCAATTATCAAACTCCCACTACGTTCAATCTCCCAAATGTCCTACCATCTCTCATTGTCACTAGAGACTGGTGACCAGGACTTTAATGCAGATATTTAGGATTCAAAAAATAGCAAGTGGCAATGAGTTTGAAGATACAGAGCATTTAAAAAGCCCTAACCTGGCAAGTCTTCTAAAATAAAACATAAACCCTCATTTCTAAACAGGATATTGCCAGTTTTCATGGACCGTAAAGTACTCAAACAGCACTCAAAGCACCTCTCAATATGCCAGGTTCTTAAAATTTTAGACAGGAAAACATGGCGATCATGAAAATATGAGAAATGTTATTTTTGTTTTGTTCATGCTCAACCTGAGGGCAGAGCCATCTTGATTAATTTGTCCCGTGGTGCAAGCTGTGAGGTATCACAGAAACTATGTATTAGCACGACAGTACCATGCGCCATTGAGGCCGGTGCTAGGGTACACAGTCTCCTGAGCTCAAAACGTTTCTCAGCATGGTCAAACAACATGTGGTACTCTTTAAACTGTGAATTGTGAGGAACGAGTCAATAACTCTGCAAACAGAACACATGTCTTTTGATGAATTCTTTTCTTCTTTAAAAATTCACTTCCCTGCTTTCTCCTAACAGTTGTTTCTGTGGACTAGTGAACATAGCTCCTGAGCATTTATTTATAAACCACAATTGAAAGGAAAACCAGGTACCTCCAACTGTTACTAGTATGGCTTTCCTTCCTCTTGCAGGGATTTTGCTAACAGATACAGCACATGTGTTTTTAAAACCATGCTTCATTTTCAAATCTCCTGAGCAACTGAGCCACAAGACATCAGAGCAGGCCAGGAGTCACTGGGGGCCACTGGTCCTCGCTGGGTCGTCAGCTGCTTTATGCCCTGGGATTCCTTCTCCTGTGGCCACACTCTTAGACTGTGGTGATTGCAGCTAACATGTGTTCTGAGTTCCTCCTCTGTCTCCATCCTGACCCTTCACCTGCTCAGATCTTGTCATTGTTAGAGGGTGTTGGCATACCCAGATTCTCTCCTTATCCTTTAAAGTCTTAGATTTCTGAGTTTCCCCTCTGTCTTCCCTGAGTTGGCATAATTTAATCAGAATTGACCTTTCTTTTCAGACCTGCCTTTGTGGAGCAAGGGGACAGCTGTTCTGATTGCATCTCTAGCTGTTAGCTGGTGGCGCAAATCTTTTTCCCTCTTTCTTATTTCATTCTCGCTTTTCAGCGATGGGACTTTATACAGATGCAAGTTTCTGAGCATCCTCACTTTCTTTGAAGGGCTTTAGCTAGTGATCCATAACCCTATGCTTTTATGGGTCCCATAGTTGGATACATGATTGATTGAGATCTTTAGTCTATTAAAACCACCAGTGGACCGAATTATACTTCTCTAGACTTTAAAGCTCTGATAAAACAAGTCCTCTTGTTCCACAGGAGATAGATGTTAGTATTTTTCTTGTATATGTGTATGTGATGTGTGTTTTCTCATATGTGCAAGTGCACAGGTGTGCATGTGTAGAGGTCCAAGGACAACACTAAGTGTAGCTCTTCAGATACTGTCTATTGTTCTTGTTTGGTTTTGTTTTATGTTTTATTTTGAGACACTGTTGTTGTTGGTTGTGGTTTTACTCTTTCTTTTGGCTCTTTTGGGGGGGGGAGGGCGGTGCCCTCCACCCAGCTCCCAAATAAACCACATGGAGGTTTATTCTTTCTTATAAATGTCCAGCCTTAGCTTGACTTGCTTCTAGATAGCTTTTGTTAGCTTAAATTATCCTGCCTATTTTTTGCTTCCGGGCTTTTACCTTTCTCTGTTTATGTGTATCTTTCTTTCCTTCTTACTCCATTGCTAGCTGGGTAGCTGGGTGGCTGGCCTCGGATGTCCTCATTTCCCTTTGTTACTCTGTGATCTCTCTTTTCTCGTATTTCTCCTTCTATTTATTCTTTCTGCCTGCCTGCCAGCCCTGCCTATCCTTTTTCCTGCCTTGCTATTAACCGTTCAGCTCTTTATTAGACCATCAGGCATTTTAGACAGGCACGGTAACTCAGTTCCACAGAGTCAAACAAATGCTGCATACATAAAAACACAATACATCTCTGCATCATTAAACAAATCTTCCACAGCGTAAACAAATGTAACACATCTTAAAATAATATTCCACAACACAGTTTTCCTCACTGGTCTAGACTTAGCAAATCTGCCAGGCTTGCTGGCCTGTGACCCTCAAGAATCGGCTTGCCTCTTTCTGCCTTGCACTGGTATACCACGCATATGATGTAATGCCCATCCTTTTAAAACACGCATTCGGACTACTGGACTCATGCTTGGAAGTCTGCTCGTAGTTTACTTCCTCCCCAGTCTAACTGTTGGTATTTTTCTGTTTTGTGTGAGCACAGAGGAAATGTGCTGACCCATTCTGTGGTGGTATTCTAATTGTACTGAAATGTGATTTTGATTGTATGTTAATAAATAAAGTTGCCCGGGGGTCAGAGCTATTAGAGCCTTAGACAGAGTGTGGCGGTGGTGGCACACGCCTTTAATCCCATAGATCTCTGTGTGTTCAGGGATACAGCCAGCATTGGAGACATATGCCTTTAAGACCTAGGGGGCTGTACATTCAGACAGTGACGAGGCAGTCACGTGTTTGGGTTTACAACCAATGAGAAGGCAGAATGACTAGAAAAAACGACTTACACACAGGAAATAGCTCTCTTTCGGGAAGCTGGGACAGCAGGAGGAAGGGTGAGATTTTAGCTCTGACCTCTTGGCTTTCTCTTTTACATTGTTTCTGTGTTTCTTATTTAATAAGATGGTTGGTTACATCGGCACCATTTGGCTGATTCTATGGGGGGCTTGGGAGAGGTTCCCTGATTGTCCCTGCCAGCGGAGAAACACAACTTAGCTCATCCATCAGCTTTGCTGTAGTGAAGGTGAAAGAATCATCCCTGCCACCTGGTGCTTCACACAGACATAACAGGTCCCGGGAGTGGCTTGCATGCTATTTATTTTCTTGGATCCATCTCACAACACCTAAGTTTTATGTAATAAATAGTGTTTAGGTTGTCTTAGAATTATGAATATATGAAAGGTAAGAATAAACTTTTTTAAGACCAATGTCTAGCAAGTTGAAACCCTAGAAAAAAGGGTTGCCACTTGTGAAGTACTGTAAGGCCTCATGCTTCTGGCATTCTCCAGCCATTAAGATAGGACGACAGCTTCTCTAACATGTCAGGGCAAGGGCTTGTTGACCAAGAATCCCAATGTGATGAGTCTTGTGGCAAGCTTCTCATATCTTGCAGCTCCAATTTAAGGCTTGGATGCCAGATTAAAGGAAAGCCTAACACTTTAGCCCCAAAGATGCTTAATATCAGGGTAGGCCACAAACAAGTATCTGCTGTGTAATGTGACCCTTAAAGCCCATAAGCCCCACAATCTGGAGGTGTCTGACTTCCAGAGTCAGATGTCTGGCTGGGCTGTGATGGAGCAAGGGGTGCAGACTCACCTGAGCCTCAGTCTGTGAGCCTTCCCCACTGGGCTCTTCCTGGGCAAGTAAGAGACCTGCCTTGTTTGGTTGGCTCTCATAGTTCCTAATACTAGATTTCTGCGTAGCTTTGGTGTGTATGGTTTTGCTGGATAGCGTCTTGAAAAGGAGACAATTTGTTCAATTCACTTTCCAAGTCATTGAGTGCCTTCCCATGTCTGATACACACCGTGCTACGTGTCTTATGATAGTAACAGATCCTGCTTTCAGTCTCGTGGGAGGAATCTAGCCCACTCCCCAACACCAATCAAACAAAATATACATGATAAGGAAGCATAGAAAAAGGTGTTAAGACAGTTACTGTGGGAAAAGAAATTATGTTTATTGGTAGATTATTGCAAGGATTTTTGATGACGTTAAGGGTAAATGCAATTTAAATTCTTAAAGACCAAATGAATAGAAATGGGAATGCAGGAAGAATGGCAGAAGGAAATGAGTTTTGCTGGGGTGGAATGCTTAGGGGAGGCATAGAGGAAATTGGCTTCTCACGATGAGTTGTAGCATGGCTACAGATGGTCTTGGATTCCAGACTAAATAATTTGGATTTTATTGGAATTACCATCCTGGAAGATTAATTTGGCAGTAGTGGATAAATGATTTTGGCCTAAGAAGACATGTGGCGAATGAAAGGGCCAACTAATTAAGCTCCTTGGTCTGAAAGAACACAGGAAGAGCAAACAGGGAATCACAATCCAAACTACGGGAAAGGATGTGAGAGGTACTGCTTGGCCTTAATGAACAATAATATATTATTATAGATTAACAAGACAGCATGAGATTGGCCAAGGTCAGAGTGGATGCTAGTGGGAATGTGGATACACCAGACAATGACAGGCTTCCTGAGAGGACTGTCCTGACTCAGTGGTCACACCAGCCTGAACTTGTGCCATTACACATCCGTGTAAATAAATGCGTCATTGTAGCTTCTTGTAAAGTATTGACTGACAGCCATATGCATAGATAGCCATTGCTGAATGGCATCTGCCTGGCAATTTCCTTGTTTCCAACTGTCTAACTGCTTCCAAAGACACTTTGCCCTGTTTATGAGTAAAGACAAACACGTTAAAGGCAGGGTGAAGGTCAGTTACCGTTATGACTCAGAACAAAGTTTCCTTCTCTTTCTAGGTATTTAAGATAAATATTAACACAGAAATTATAACTTTCCACAGCCTTCAAAGAAATATTTTATTTTAGACACGGACTGCTTTGAAAAACACATTGCCTATTGTGAAAAAGACACTAAACAAACACAGATGGCTTTTGTCGATATAAGTTTCACAAAGGGAAATGTATTTTTCAAACATTTATATTATGTGATAACCTTTAACAAAAGTTGGGAAAGATGAATTATGATTCTGGGAGGTCACTCTTATAGGATCTTAAGCTCTTAGCTAACATGCGCATTCCATAATGATATGATCTGGTAGACAAATGAAGCTTAAGATCAGATCAGGGGTTCTGGAAAGTTGGCTCAGTGGTTAAGAGCACTGCTCTTCCAGAGGACTCAAGTTTGATTCCTAGCACCCACATGGTGGCTCATAACTCTTATTCCAGTTCCAGGGGATCTGGCCTCTGAGGGCATCAGGTATGCAGACAAAGCACCCATACATGTTTAAACGACCAAATGAACAACAGAAAGAAGAGAATGGGCATAATTCCTCAAGGTATGACCCTTTACTAGCATTCAACATGAAGACTCCATTCTTATCTCTGAAACTGCACAAATGCACATTTTCAAAGTAATGTGTACGTGTGTGCACTACCCATTAAAACATGAATCGGCAATATTAAAGCATACATGAATATGTCTTTTTAAAACCTCTTTGACTATGTATAGTTTTTGTTGTCTTGAGACAGGATCTCATGTAGCTCAGGTTAGCATGTTCCTAAGGATGATAATGAACTCCTAATCCTCCTGCCTCCCTTTCCCAAGTGCTGGCGTGGTAGCTGTGCGGCACCACACCTGGCTCTGATATGCATTTTATTAACTGAGATTCTGACAAAGCTGTGAGTCAGTAGAGCTGCCGCTGAGAGGCAGCTATTCATAAGAACAGATGTTCTCTGTTGCTGACCAGGAGGAACCTGTACACTTGGCTGTCAGCTGTGCAGGTGGCAGAACCAGCTTTGTGACGTCAAAAGCTTGCTTTGTGTGCCGGCCCAGGTGGATTCTTTCCACAGATGACCTCTAAAGGTTTCTTCCCTGAAGATTACCCCAGACTTCCCAGCTGGGGATGCCATGCAAATACAAAAGCGGTTTGTCTTCCTTTTAGGTACTACTAAAATTAGGGGACAGATAAGGTACAAAAAATGAAGGAAGAAAACGTGACCTAAATTATTTAAATATAAGCAGAAAACTTACTATTTGAAATGTTTATTTCCTTATGACAAATAATAAAAGCTAATGACACAGGTGACTTCACACACAAATGACTCACGCATAATAAAATTCTTTTCCTGTAGATGAATGCGCATGCCATTTGCACACAGTGAGTTTGCCACTCTCTGTGGTGAACTCTTACTGGAGAAAACTGCCCTACTTTCTTGCCCTGGTAACTCTGTCCTACCTGGCAGCGTCTTTACGTGGAGCTCAGACAGAGAGCAGTGCCAGATTCCCCACTGTCTGCACGGAAAAGTTCCCAGAGCTCCGAGGAGGCCCGGGTATTGAATTCCCAGCTCTGGAAACCGTGCTATGGCTCAGGTTAGTTTGAACATGTTCTGGCTGTGAGAGGCTGTCATTACACCATCCTGGATTCCACAGGCAGGAACTGTGGGAGCAACAGGGACTTGATTTTCTGTTCTGACTGGAGGGTGACAGTTGCCTTGGCTTAGTTAACTGCCTCTTTGGGTCAGCCTGGGTTCTCAGATGGCCAGATACGGCTCTAAGTCATTACTTCTTGTTTGGTTGAAGAGATCCTGTAATTTCTCACACATTTGACCTTGATTTTGCCTGTCTGCTGATTCTGACTATAAAATAAGTATTTCTACGTTTTGTAAGATAATAGAATTAACTAGCCACACATCATGATTTAAATTAGGATGAAGTTTAGGTAAGGTGTATAAAGTCTCTGGCTTACATGATGGGATAATAGATTTTGTTTACTCTGTTGTAACAAAAAACTGATAATTCGGTCTAAGCGGATCACTGGATCTTCATGGATCAGTGAATTCATCTGCCACAGAGTCAATGGGTTTAGGACATGCTACGAAACAGCATTTTTCTTTCATGGGTTAAACATTTACTAAATACATCCTTTTAATCGTTACTCATTGGTGGCAGTATCACGTGAGGTGTTTTTGAATTCTTCTTTGAACAATACAGATTCTTTCCTTTCTCGGAATCATGAGAACTTCCATTAATTTCCTCAGATGTTGATTCTAAAGCAATCCTTTTAGCCCACATTGTTTTATGTTAAATACAGAGGTGTAAAGCCTATGACCGGATTTAAGGCTATTCTTAAAGTTCAAATGTTGTAATTCTTTATCGTCTATGATAGATTTTCTTACAAAAAAAAAAAAAGAAGCACACCTTAGATTAGGCAGAGAAGAAAGTCTGTCTAATAAATGGAGACTCACCATTTAATTTTATTTTACTTTTAATTTAATGCCAAATGCTGTTTATTGAAGGCGGGAAGAGGTCTTAAATACAGGTTTACAGCACAATGGGAGAACCCTGGAGGGCACAAGACACCATTTTAAAACCAGTTCATGAGCCCATTTAACACAATGTCTAGGCTTCTGTGTCCTCTCACCTCTCACAGAAGGGCATTTGGACTGGTGGGAAATGTTTCAGCTTATGACATTTGGGAGTAAAGTTATTTTCCTTAGGGCATCACACTTGCCTGTCTTGAGATAAAAAAATAGGAAGTACACTTGACCTTGAAGAACAGAGGCTACAATGGTGGACGTCCTGGTATGCAAACTGGAGGTCATGGGTATATTCCTGCAAGTTAACCTGGGCTGCGGCTTGTCAGCTGCATGGCCTTGAGAAAGCTATGAATTATTCACTTTTTCTTTAAAATCAATTTGTTTATTAACATGTATGTACGTGCATGCACCTATGTCTCATAGGGTACCTGTGGCAGTCAGAGGACAATTTTTGGGAATCAGTTCATTCCTACAGTGGGTCCTGGGGACTGAACCTGCGATCCGTGTAACCGGCCTCTACTCACCCTTTCTAATTAGCCGTTACGTCATTTAATAAGTTGAAACATAAGGAGTAAACGAGATGACATACTGCTATTTGTAAGTGACGAAAGGACAAACTGGATTCAAAGGGAGGAAAAGCCGGGATTAATGTCTCACAAGAGCAACCACAAGGAGGAGAGATTCCCTTCTCTCCCTCCTCCCCTTCTCTTTCCTCCCACAGCCAAGCATGTGTTAACACTCCTTTCTTCAGGGCCGCTCCTGAAAGTAGAGAATCACTTATGAAGGGAGACTGGGAGTCAGGGAGGAGTTTGTATAAATCTGTACCGAACCTAAACAGCGCCTGCGCAGTAAGGCACAGGGCGGGGGTGGGGGGGGTGGGGGGTGGGGGGCGGGAAGCCCACAGGACCACTGGGTGGCTTAGTATTTTTCACAAGTAGTTCCACTGCCTTCTGCGCCTGCGCTGAAACCTACCCAGTGACCGCCAGCACCGTGTGGAACTGCCAAGTAGGCAAAGCTGGTCCTCTCAGATTTCTCTTTGTTCTCTGTCTGCCAGGGGTCACTCACCTGAGCTGTCTTCCTTGAAATTTACTTCTACCACACTTGCTGATGAAATCACAACATTTAAATATAATAGTTCCTGCTAGTTTGGATGAGATTATTTTCTCTTCAAAGAAGTTTTCAACCTTCGGCAGTGGATCTGTGTCTGGACTGGATAGATCAAGGGTGGGTGTAGTGTTTCCCTGGGTCTTGAGTGCACCAGGCGTGGGGCCGCGCTTCCTCCCAGGACTCTCAGAGCCTCCCTGAATGTAGTTCTCTCCCCCAGTCCTTCCTTCTCACAGGCTCAGCTACTTAACTCATATTCTGAAAGTTCAATAAATGCTGACATAGCACATATATCTTCTCAGGAACCTTGGAAAGATACCTACTGAGAGAGCCGGAAATCCTATCTAATACTCAGGAGGCAGAAGCAGAAGGACCGCAAATTTATAGCCAGACATGGGCTACATAGTAAGTGCCAAGTCAGCTTGGACTGTAGAAAACCTTCTTTGAACAACATCCAAAACACTGTACCACCATGACCACCACCACAATGACCACCACCAAAACCATGACCATCACCATGATCACCAGCACCAGCACCACCAGCACTACCACCAGTACCACCACCACCAGTACCCTCTCCATCACCCCCCAAAAAACAGGTTCAATGCACACTCTGTATTGAGCCCTAAATCCTTACGTATTAAATAGTGATGGGGGGGGCAGCCTCATGCGTCATACTAAGGAAATCATTCATCTTTCTCCATTTTTGTATACAAAATATCATGCATCAAAAGTTACAAAAACATGCACACGTTAACACACACATACACACACACAAATAATAATTACAAAAACTTCACAACTACTGAAGTTGTCTAGAAGGAGGTTATAACTTTGAGAATGGAGACAATACTGCATAGATAAAATTTCAGAAAAATTCTCTAGCCCTTCAAAATGAGAGAAAATGATTCCGGGAGAAGGCTAACAGCCTGGGAAGACTTTAGGAAATATGTCAGTTATGATCCAGTTAGATGCTCAGAACTTTGCCAACAGAAATCTGAAGCAGGGTTTTCTCCTTTTTGGGTGATACAGATAATCCAACAAACGAGCATCCAGCTTCCCTCTCGTGTGGAATCCTGTCTCTCACTCATGTCAGAATGTCTTCCTTCATGTAACTGACTTTCTGGTCTGTCTCTCTTGCCTTTCAAAATTTCCCTGTTGACTAACAGTGTTTTAAGTTCTGGGGAGCTGAGTCACTCATCCCCAAAAAAGACACGCTCATTAAAATCTGAAGAGATTAGCTGAGGAGGGATATTCCATCGAACGCGTGTTCTCATACTCTCATAGATTAGAGGTTTCTGGCAATACTATAAATATATCTTGTGAAACAAGCAAAACCTGCCTGCAGGTCCAAGCTATCTGAACTCATTTTGCTTTGAACTAAAGATTAGATTGTTAAGAGAAGTGCACCTTATAGGCTTCTGAAGCTGGATTTGTGAAGAAATAGATCCTGAGGGAGGACCAGTAAGACAACCGACCATCTCTGCAAAAGCATAAGATTTTACAGATATTTTTAAAAGTGAAATTACCACCGCATCAATCCTGAAAGAATCAAAACTTCAGGCAAAAGGTTACAATCTCAGAGAACAATATTAGCCCAGCCCCACCCCTGTGAATGTGATAGCCTTGACCTTGTCTTTTGGCTATGAAAATGGACACAATCATCCTTTCTTTGTGTGCTCTCTCACTTGGGGCCCTGCTACTGCTGTCTTACTTGAATTGCGTTGCCTTATGACCTTGCTCAAGTATAGCCGTCTGATCCTCATGTGAGAGTCATATCATATCATCATGATATCGTTCATTGCCTCAGACTTCATCTTTTATAGAAGATTGAAATGAACTTCTCTGTGCTTTTTGTGTGATGGACACAGTAGAAAGACTATCTATTGATGAGTGACGGGCCAGTCCTATTTCTTCCACGAGGTGCTGAGGACTGGGTTTCTGGACTTTGATATTTATGGAGAACTCCAGTGCTCCAGCCTCTCTCGTATATGTTCTCTTTTGATCTCCATCCCTATTTGAAGTCCTGCTCTTTTTTCATTCTTTGTTAGGAGAGGAGAGGGAGAAATTCAGAACTCAGAGATTGAATAATAATAATAAAAAATGCTTTGTACTTTCCTTGACAGAAATTCTCCCAGACACAGGACAGTGGGTTTACCTCATCAGGCTCGGGGCCCTCTACCATCAAAGACGATTTTAATAACTCACACAAGACAAATGATATGACTCAACCGCTCAGTGGTTGCCAAGGGAATGCAGCTGAGGTGCCTGGGATGAATTTACTTTACAGTGTCTTTCAAGGAGTCTTCAGCAAAGCATGCTTATGTTTATCGAACATGTGTAAAATTTCCTGACTAAAAACATGTTTATGGATAGTATTGAGCTCTAAGATGACATAGTGATCCCTGAATTCATACAGTTTAGCTAAAGAAGCAAGAAGTTATCACCCAATATTGATTTTTTTCCCTTATACTTAACAGAAATAGAGTCATGATTGTGATTTTAAAGGTAATCTGGTCCATTAAATGATAGAGTAATATGTCAATTTTGCTGATCAAAAAATCCGTTGATGGCTTGCTAACAATTGTTTATGACTGTAAGTGAAAGACAGAGTTCTAACAACTGAGCAGTAATCTTTAATTTTCAGAATCAGAGCAGGTTGGCACCACTCTTGGTGACTAATACCTATAATCCTAGCATTCAGGAAGCTCAGACAGGGGCATTGCAGTGAGTCTGAAGCTGGCCAGTGCTGCAGGGTGTGATCTCAGGAAGCATGCTTTAGGTTCTCTAGGGGAAAGCCCTGTTTTATTAGACCGTGTTGCATCTCTACCAAAGAGCCAGATGGAAATGGATTTTTTTCATGTTTGAAATAAGGATCTATTTTGATATGAAAAGTTTTAAATATGAGAGAAATTATTTTTAAACGAATATGGCTATATAATAGTAGATAATTATTAATAATTAAGAGAGCAATATGAAAATGAACAGAATTGCCAAACTGAAAAGCAACAGTCTTTAGTGGTTACTTTGATTTTTTTTTTTTTTTTGGTTTTTCAAGACAGGGTTTCTCTGTGTAGCTTTGGTGCCTGTCCTGGAACTGACTGTGTAGCCTAGGCTGGCCTCAAACTCACAGAGATCCACCTGGTTCTGCCTCCTGAGTGCTGGCATGCGCCACCACCTCCTGGCTACTTTGAATTTATTTAAAAAAAAATCACCAAGTGTTGCAAAGCTTAAAACAAAATGACAAAATGTAGAAGTTTATAAAATTTGTGAAATTAGAAATACAGTTTTCAAAGTGTGTGATAACCATTTTTATAAAACATTTTACATTCTATAATGAATAATGTCCACATTTTTCTCTCCAAATAAATTAGCTTTTGTTGCTACAAAGTAATCTCACACATCTGTGTGTGTGTGTGTGTGTGTGTGTGTGTGTGTGTTTCAATCCTGAGGATTCTTTTTCACTCTCTTTTTTCCTTCCTCCTTTAATTCCTCCACCCCTCCCTCCCCTCTACTCTCCCTTTTTCCTTTCTTTTCTGACATTATTTATTTTTTTTTAATTTGTGCTATACACACGAGTGTTGTAGAATATTATTTTAAGATGTGTTACATTTGCTTATGCTGTGAAACATTTGTTTAATGATGCAAAGATTGGGTTTACAGTATCAGTCATAAAATCCTGTGGAGCAGAACTAAATTCAATTAGAAAGCAAGTGGTTAGTTACATGGCGGTCATGCCACTTTGGTGCTAGTGGGCACATTTGTCTGGCAAGTTGGTATTGTAGCATGTAGAGCCCAACACCACACAGGGTCCCACCATGTAGCCCTGGCTGGCTTGAAACTGCTGTGTAGACCAGACTGGTGTCAAACTCACGGCTAACCTGCAGCTTCTGTTCCCTAAGTGCTAGGATTGTGAGTCACTACCACCACTGCCAGCTCTGAAGTGTCTTTCTTTCTTTCTCTTTTAAAAAGATTTTAATTGAATTCCTTTTCATACAATACATTTGTGCTTTTCTCTTCTTCGGCTCCTCCCAGATCTTCCCACCTCTCCACCTGCCCAACTCTTTTTCTTGCTCGCTTTAAAAAACAAACAAAACCCAAGAATCATAAAACCTCTCCCTGCCAAACCCCCCACATATTTGGAAACCCAAATATACAAGCAAAAAGACCAATGGGACAACAAACAAACAAACAAACAAACAAACAAACAAACAAACAAACAAACAAAACCCAAACAAAGCAAAAGAGACAAAAATCTACAAAAACACCATTTAGTTCATTTTATGCTGACCAACTACTCCTCCTGGGCATGGGGCTTGCCCTGTAGTGTGGTTAATACACCCAGTGAGACGCCATCGGAAAAAGCCAATTTTTCCTTTGCTAATTGCAGATAAAGAAGTTCATTTTCTTAAACTGAGTGGCTCTGCTGCATTTGCTTGAGGATGGTATCATGTATACCTCCATTTGTAAAACTCAGACTTGAAGATGGTCCATGAAATAGACAATATATTTTTTTTAAATTTAATGATGTTTAGTGCTTAAGTAAAGGAGTAAGCACCTCTGCTGTCTAGTTTTTATATGTGGAATATTGCTTGTTTTAAATTTTAAATTAAATATTGTGTGGAAATTTGTGATCAATATGTACAATATGGTTGATGCTAAAAGTATTTCTCAGAGGTAAGTGACAATATTAAAGAAATACCCAATTAAGATAAAAAGAAGCAAGGGGGTAGAGCTGCATTGGATATAATGACATCTTGAAGAGGATCAGAGTTTCATGTGACTCTGAGTTTCATGAGTCATGTGACTCTCTTGCAATAACACACAAGAAAACTGAGAGTATATACTAGTGCATTTGTTTTTATCACTTATGTTAGACAAAAATTAAATACACCAAAAATAACTTTATTGCTTTAAATTAAGATGTATACCATATATACACATATGCATATATGAAATCTCTCAGTTCAAATATAGATTTGTCATTTAGTGTGATGATTAAAGAGTTTTGGAATAATGACTTAGTTTTCAAGGACATTTCAAGGACTCTATGGTCTCTCAGTTATCTCAGTCTTAAAGGGAACATTTCATCTGAGATGATTAGATTTGATTTATAAGTTGCTGCTACATTACTTTGTAGAATAAAATGATTATTAACCTTCTTTCTGTGGACCCAGAAACTTAATTGTGAATTCTACACACTGCTGTTGAGACCAGGCAAGTACAATTAGGCATAGAATGTACCATTTGTTGTGGTTAAAACACAAGGTGTATCGGTAATCATTTTGACACTAGCCATTTTTCCTTGAAAAATTTAAGCATGAAACAGACATTTAAAAATTTTATAAGTTGTTGTTTTGGAAAATCATGTTCTGAATTCAGTATATATTTTGTCATAGGTAAGTAATAAGATTTGGGATCTTCTTACAATTTTACATTATTTGAAATAAAAATTATGAATCAGTGTTATATGCTAAATCTAGATGACATTATAGTAAAATATCCCTCACACCTGAGTCTCAGACTCATGCATCCATGTATGCCATTCACTGCTGCTTAATGAGCAGTAACTCAAGCCAAACATGAAAGGTCAACTTGACTCATAGACTCACAGGCTGCACTGACTTGTACAGACTTGGGAATCAATGAGGATGAGGGAAAGCCTTGTCCACAGCTCCTGCCTTTCAGAGGCGTTGTGTAGAGCAGGGACAATGAGGAGGGGATGTGGGCCGTGCAAACCATCTGGCTGCTGGAGTCCAGGTACAGGGAGAGGGAAACATGCCTCCAATATGTGTGAGCGAAGCGTGTGTCACAATCCTGTCTGAACACTGTGGAGGGCACGGGATTTGCTCCTCTTTGAAGCTCGTGGGTCCCTGTTCTTTAGAGAAACTAAAGAACTAAAGAGTAGTCTGCAAAGGTTGTAATCTTGCTCAGCCAATAGTTCTGTCTTCAAGTTTTCCTTTTGTCCATTTTTTAAATTCAATACAATTCAATATGAAGGTTGCTTGTATTTCACCTGGTCTAAAGAATTATATTGTCATGTTGGGAAACATGGCATTTGAACCTTCTTACCCAGCCCAGTCTTCCACTTTTGTTTGTTCTTCTGTAATAGCCAAGCCATTTGCCCAAGCCAAGACTACTCACTTTTAAGTTTTATTTCCTTCTCTGCCCATATGTTGGCAGTTTTAAGTTCCACTGAACTTTATCATAGATATTTCTTCAATTCATTCATTTGACAGGCACATCGCAAGGCCCACCATTGTCATTGGAACCCCTGCCGCTGTGTCCTGTCGTGTTCCCTGACTCTTCCTCACTGCAGATGTTCCCCAGGTAAAAACAAAAAGATGGGCTCCTTTACTCACCCCCCAACTTTTATGCTAAAACCTAAACTCCTTCTATAGGCTTAGAAGGCTCTTCACACTGCTTCTTTCTTCCTGAGTTAATCCATATATCCCGATTATCTATCTGGTTGAGTCTGGGTCACCAAAGTTCAAGGCATAGGTCATTTACTAGTACTTGTCCACCTCTGAAACTACTTTTGGGTCTTTGCTTAATATTTGAAATGTCCTCTGACTCCGTGTTGGAATATCAGACACATTTTTCTTCTTTCTTTTCTTTTCTTTTCTTTTTTTTTTTTAATGAAATCACTTTGGAGTTTATTGAGAAAGGTTTTAATATTGACTCAAATATGTGTGTCAGGAGAGCAAAGTGACATATAATATATTCCTTACAATGGGAAGAGATTTCGGGGCAGGTAACACATTTTCTTAACCGTAGAAGATCAGTGAGAGCCGGAGCTGTGCTTGGGTGTGTTCATCAACACGCTGCAAATTCTTGACCTAAAGCAGAGTGATTAACGCCAGAGGGCTCAGCCCACTGTGGGTGGCGCCAGCCCTGGGCTGGTGGTTCTGGGTTCTATAAGAAAGCAGGCTAGCCTGGCGGTAGTGGTGCAACACCTTTAATCCCAGCACTCACTTGGGAGGCAGAGGCAGGCAGATCTGTGAGTTTGAGGCCAGTCTGGGCTACCAAGTGAGTTCCAGGAAAGGCGCAAAGCTACACAGAGAAACCCTGTCTTGAAAAACCGAAAAAAAAAAAAAAAAAGAAAGCAGGCTGAGTAAGCCATCAGGAGCAAGCTGTAAGCAGCACCCCTCCGTGGCTTCTGCATCAGCTCCTGCCTCCAGGCTCCTACAATGTGGAAGTGTAAGCCAAATAAACCCTTTCCTTCCCAACTTGCTTTTCGTCATGATGTTTCATCCATCAATAGAAATATTCAAAATGAGTTGATAAATTAATGTAGGGATGTATATAGAATGAGCTTTCCTTTCTTTTTCCTAGCCATTTTTGTTGGCTATATTCCTCCAGCTTGAACAATGATGTTCATTAACACTTTTCCAATATCATGTCTTCTCTTGTCTGTGATCCTTTCCACATGCTTTTCTCCTGCTAGGATGCCCTGAATCTGGCGGGAGAGGCCCAAATGCAGATTCCCATGTTAGTGCTCATCTAACTTCATGGTGAATAGTAATGCTCAGGTCCCTCCCTCTCCCATATGTGTTCTCTAGAGCATTCCTTGTCACCTCTATGGCATCTGGCTATGTGATATGCCTCATATGTGTATATGGAAGAGACAGGAAATGAGTTGGTATGGTTTTTGAAAATAAAAGTATAATGGAAAAGATACCTAAAATACATAAAAAGAATGAAAGATCTGCCCAGACAACAAGAATCTGAAAGAAAAGCTTCTGGAATGTCAGCATGACTAGGTATGAGGACTAACACTGAGGTGATTTTTTTTCTACTTGTATTGCTAAACTTTCTTGAATGGGGTATAAATGATATCCTAAAACTTAAAAATATCTTGAAAATCCAAAAAAAGCATAATGTGAATGTCTGCCACATATACTAATATCCTTTCGATATATTGATGAATTAGTACGTCTTTTTATTTTTAATTTTCTTTACATTTACTTGTTCTCTCTCTCTCTCTCTCTCTCTCTCTCTCTCTCTCTCTCTCTCTCTCTCTCTCTCTCTCTCTCTCTCTCTCCATGGCACAGCACAAGCATGGAGGTCAGAGGACACCTTGTGGGGTCAGTTGCCTCCTTCTGCCATGGGGTCCTGGGGATGGCATTCAGGTTGTCAGTTTGGCAGCCAGTACTTTTACCCATTTCTAGGACATCTTGTTGGTCTAACGCACATCTTTATCATCGTCTTCAGGACACGTGCTAAGAGAACAATCTTGGGTTTTCTGAAAAAGCAAAGGAAGAAATCAGATTCCTTGGTTGTGTGTTTCAGCTTCGCTTTCCTTTTCTGCTGTGTGCATGGGTTGGTCTCCTACTTGTGTGAACAGGCAGAGTTAGACAACAAGCAAGCTCTTTGTCAGACAGATGCAAAGTCAGTAAGTTGCACAAACAGAACGGAGTCCCCTTCAGGCTGATCCAAATACTTAACGAAGGACACGTGCAGACGCGGCCAGGTGCTTGACAAGTCTGTGCAGTTCATCCGATGGGAACCAGGCTTAGCATACCTGTGCACAATCCAGGAGCTATTTGCCTGTGGGCTCATGGAAGAATAATCCAGAAACAACAGTCTTTCATTCACATACAAGCTGCCAGAATCTCAATGTCTTAAAAGCTGTCTTATCCCTGAAGTGGTAAAACCGAGAGTGACCATATCTGCTCAAAAATATAGATAGCGTCAGTGAGACAGAGAGATCCAGTTAAGGGTTCACGGCTGTTATATAGTGTGCTCGGTTTCCTAGCTACTTAAGTATTTTAGAAAATATGGTCGTAATCTGACAATTTAGCATGTAGGTTCTTATCTCCTTTGATCCATCATGGACACATCTAATGTGATTCATGGTTCTTTGGACTAATATAATATAATAAATATAATATAATATAATATAATATAATATAATATAATATAATATAATATAATATAATATAACATAACATAACATAACATAACATAACATAACATAATATAATAATATAATACAATACAATAATTGACAAGGATCTAATCTCTCTTTCTCTTCTAGGTTAAGTTTAGTTAAAACAAAGAAACATACACTAGTTCTCTATTTTATTAACTGGGTGAATCCACACCACGTAATTTTGTCTTCCAACTCTGCCAGCTGAGTGGACCTCAGCAGGGTGACTCTTTTATGGTCTGGCTTGTGGTCTCTTTGAGTGGCAGTGACATGGCTGTGGTACATGTCTGTCACACAGATGGCCCTCTCTATCCTGCTGGGTCTTTTCCTGTCACACAGATCTTAGCGTGTTCATTCTCTCTCTTAAAGGTTAATGTGGAGAATGACACAGAATGATAGTCATTTGTTTACAAACACTTTCTTTGTTTTTTCCCCCCAAGAATGGCTATTATTTACCCTTTAAATATTTTTAAATCAAGTACTTTTACCATAAAGAACACAAAATTTTAAGTGAAATTAAAAAATATTTTATTTCAAATATTTTCATTCCTTCTTTCATGCATTTTGGTCATAATAAGACATTATTATTTAGGAAAAATAATCACATTCTTGTCTACAGCTAAATTTAGGAGATTCATGTAATGAAGGTCCAATTGCATTTGCTTTTAAAATGGGAATAATAACACCTGCTTCTACCTTAAAGGATAAATTAAAAGATAAATGAATTTGTAGGTGAATGTTCCTAGCAAGTCCTACATAAATTCCAAGGCAGACATGATGTTAGTTATGTAAATGAAGACTTGTTTTGATGAATTCATCTGGATTTGTTTGCTTTTCCATGTTAATCTGGCTTAGGCAATGATTACTTAGCCCTGGAACAGAAAGAGCTGGAATCAAGACATCCTTGGCTCTTCAGCAGTCCTCAGCAGCGCTCTCCAGGTAATGCTGTGATACTTATGTCCTCATCTTCAACATTCTCAGAACTGACTTGCCTTAAATTCCCAGTCACTCGCTGTCTTGTGGAGCAAAGAAGGAGAAGCAGATGTCATTGTTTTAATTTAGAATTCTACGTGTATTTATGTTCAGGTATGAAGCAACATTTTAAAGCTATCTTATGTTTTTGTGGGGGTTTGTTTCTATCCATCTGTCCTCTGTCCATCCATCCATCCATCCATCCATCCATCCATTCATCAATCTATCCATGTGGTCTTGAGCCTTAAGTCCTCACACATATGGGCAAACCTTATCACATATTTTTCTAGTGTGGAAAACTTCCTACTCAAAGATCACAAAAACCAGGTGTTTATTTGTTTAGATTTGATACAACGAAGGGAAGGTGAGAATTCACAATCGGTTAAAGATAATATTTCTTATCCTATGGTATAGTTACATATTTTTGTTATATCTTCACTTATTTTTTTATTGCAGCTGTTCCCTTTGCCTGACTTATCTCATTTCTTTATCTCACCAGCAGCGCCATCATTACCTTCTCAGGGAAATACTCCCTCCCACTGCGGTTAGGGGGCCTCCTCTCACTTGCTTACCACACAGCATCGATCCCCACTGTTGCTACTTTTCTTCTGCTCCACCCACTGGTCTTTTAAAGTTTTGATCAAAAACAAAATGCGCAATGCATAAATAACGTTTCCACATTACAAGAAACCATAACTCTAACAGTCCAAACACACCCCTATAATTTCCACTAGAAACAATTAGCTGATTCTTGTTGGGGTTAAGGTGCTGTGTTTTCCTCAATATTTGGCCATATCTATCACCAAATCTTCTCATATCCACTGTTCTCTGCTAATAATATACAAATAGGAGTTTTTTGTTTTGTTTGCTTTTTTTTTTTTTTTTTTTTTTTTTGTTTTGTTTTGTTTTGTTTTGTTTTCCGAGACAGTTTCTCTCTGTGTTTCTCACTTTGTAGACCAGGCTGACCTCAAACTCACGGAGATCCTCCTGCCTCTGCCTCCCGAGTGCTGGGATTCAAGGCACACACCATCACAGCCCGGCACTTTTTTTTTTTTTTTTTTAAATAAGTTCTAACCTGGTTATTTGTGTTTTTTTCCCCTTAGCCTTTGCTATCCACATGACCTTTCTTTTGTGATTTATTTGGTGGTGCTTTCTTGCTTTGGTTTTCTTGATGCGCAACCTGAAATTTTAGTACTGGATTTACATCTTCACCCATCTGTCCAGTGCCGATTCTGGCTCTTGGTGTGTGTGCCTCCTTCCTCGATACCCTCTTCAATGCATCCTTTAAGTATCTTTAACATTCTAAAAAATGTGTATAATAATTGGTAGCATAATTTTTTCTTAGTCTTTAAGCCTGGTGCTCACAGTTTCCTTTATAAGGAGAGTTTCCTAATAATGATGCTGTCCTTTGTTTAGGCCTCTATATGTGGATTCTCTGCTATCAACTTTCCTTGCCTGGAATGATGTATCTCCTTATTTGTACTGAATTTGGGGAATCTCTTGGTCTGTTTCACTGGCTGGCTTCCTGAATCAGCTGTAGTTGCTCAGGGAATGAAAGTAGTTACATTGTTCCCTTCAACAGGGCTGTTCTATGGTTCACGCAGTGACTCTAAATTACACCTTTTGTCTTCATGTACTGAATTATTCCACCTAATGAACTGAATTATTCCACCTAGACCCTTGGGCTTGGTTGTGGAAAATTTGTCCTACTTCCTCTAGATCTGCGTCCTTTCTCACACCAACTGTAGCTCATTTGTAAGCAACAACACATCCATTTACAGAGCATGCAAAAACCCATACTTCATGTACGGTAGTCAGAGCGACCAGCATAGAAATGTAGACTGTTTTCCCTCAGTTTTCTCTTATTTATAGTAAATGGAGATTACTTAATTAGTTTTACCAAATATTAAATATCAGTGCAATTAGCAAAATGTATAATAACGCTTATTTGAATGATTCAGGTTAATCATATGCCAATTTATTATGTTCAATTAATTACTCAGATAGGATAAATGTAGTAGGGTGGGATTATCTGTGAAGAGTGGTGTAAGCTGTTTTACTGGACTAAAAATATTAGTATGATTGATGTAGCATTAAAATAAAATTATCTAAAATAATATTTTAATACTTGAATAATTTAGTATCCCAAACCTGAAGCAAATGAACCAGTGCACAAATTTTAAATTGTGTGGCTGAAAAATTGGGTCAAGACAGAAATGAAGGAAGAAATTAAAGACTTCCTAGAACTGAATGAAAGTGAATACACAACACATCCAATCGTATGGGACACAGTAAAGGTGGTCCTAAGAGGCAAGTTCACAGAACTAGGTGCCCAAATAAAGGGGAGAAAAAGGAGCAATCTCATATTAGTAACTTAACAGCACACCTGACGACTCTAGAAGAAGAAGAAAAAAATCACACCCAACAGGAGTAGACAGCAAGAAATTATCAAACTTAAGGCTGAAATCAATAAAATGGAAACAAAAAACAATACAAATAATTAATGAAATGCAGAGTCAATTTTTGAGAAACTCTTATCCAAACTAACTAAACGACAGAGAAAGAATATCCACATTACACAATCAGAAGGGAAGATAACAATAAAGGAAATCCAAAAAATTATGAGGACATATTTAAAAAACCTGTACTCCACAAAATTGGAAAACCTAAAAGAAATGACAATGGGTATCACTTTCCAAACTTAAATCAAGATCAAATAAACAGTTTAAAAGACTTATAACCTTTAATGAAATAGAAGCAGTCATTAAAAATCTCCCAACCAAAAAGAAACCAGGGCCAAATGGGTTTAGTGCAGGATTCTACCAGAATTTCAAAGAAGAGTTAATTCCAATACTCCTCAAATTGTTCCAGGAACAGAAACAGAAGGAACATTGCCCAACTATTTTATGAGGCTATAGTTACTCTGATACCCAAACCACATAAAGACCTAACAAAGAAAGGGATTACACACCCATCCCACTTATGAACATAGATGCAAGAATTCTCAATAAAATCCTTGCAGACCAAATCCCAGAAAGATCGTCCACCATGATCAAGTAGGCTTCATCCTAGAAATGGAGGGATGATTCAACATATATAAATCAATAAATGTAATCCACCATATAAACAACCTGGAAGACAAAACCCACATGATCATCTCATTAAATGCAGAAAAGGTCTTTGACAAAAAATCCAACACCCCTTCATGAGAAAAGTCCTGCAGAACTTAGGGATACAAGGGACATATTTAAATATAATAAAGGCAATTTACAGCAAGTCCATAGCCAACCATCAATTTAAAGGAAGAGAAACTAAAATCAGGAATAAGACAAGCTTGTCCACCAACTCCATATCTATTCCATATAGCACTTGAACTCCTTTTTTCTTTTTTTATTAAGAAAATTTTTATTCATTTTACATACCAACCACAGATTTCCCTTTCTTCTCTCCTCCCACCCCCAAGCCATTCCTTCCTGTGACAAGGTACTTGAACCCCAAGCCATTCCTTCCTGTGACAAGGTACTTGAACTCTTATCTAGAGCAATAAGACAACTGAAGGAGATCAAAGGGATACAAATTGGAAAGGAAGAAGTCAAAGTATCTTTATTTACAGATGACAAGATAGTCTACATAAGTGACCCTACAAATTCCAGTAGGGAATTGCACTGATAAACACTTTCAACACAGTGGCTGAATACAAGATTAGCTCACAAAAATAAGTAATCCTCCTATATACGAATGACAAATGGGCTCAGTTATCACTGAAACAACACCTTTCTCAATAGCCTCAAATCATATAAAATATCATGTGATGATTCTAATCAAGCAAATGAATACTTGTTTTATAAAAACTCAAGTCATCAAAGAAATAAACTGAAGAAGATATCAGAAGATAGAAAGATCTCCCATGCTCATGGATCAGTAGGATTAACGTGGTACAAATAACCATCCTACCAAAAGCAATCTACAGATTCAGTGCAACCCTTATCAAAATTCCAACACAAATTTTCACAGTTCCTTAAAGGACAATTTCAGTTTCATATGGAAATATGTAAAAATTTCAGGATAGCTAACACAATTTTGGATAATAAAAGAACCGTGGGAGGTATCATCATGCCCAATCTCCAGCTGTGTTGCATAGCTATGGTAATAGAACCAGCATAGTATTGGTATAAAAACAGACAGGATGATCAGTGGAATCTGATCGAAGACTAGACATAAATCCACACACCTATGGATACCCTTTTTTTTTTATAAAGTAGAGAAAAATACACCCTAGGAAAAAAAGATAGCATCTTCAACAAAAGGTACTGGTCAAACTGATATCTGCATATAGAAAAATGTAAATAGATCCATACCTATCACCCTGCACAAAACTCAACTCCAATGGATCAAAGACCTCAACATAAAACCAGACGCACTGAACCTGATAGAAGAGAAAGTGGGGAATAGCTTTGAACTCGCCAGCACACACACACAAAAAGATCTCTGAACAGAACACCATTAGTACAGGAACTGAGATCAACAATAAGTGGGACTTCATGAAACCGAGAATCTTCTGCATAGCAAAGGACATCGTCATTCATACAACATGGCAGCCTACAGAATGGGAAAGGATTTTTACCAACTACACATTTGATGGAGGGCTGATATCTAAAATACATAAAGAACTCAAAAATAAAGAAAACAACTCAATTAAAATAGAGTACAGATCTAAAGAGAGAATTCTCAAAAGATGAAACTAAAATGGCTGAGGAGCACTTAAAGAAATGTTCAATGTTCTTGATCGTCAGGGAAATTAAAATCAAAACTACTTTAAGATTTCATCTTACACCTGTCAGAATGGCTAAGATCAGTAAACAAATGACAACTCATGCTGGCAAGGATGTAGAGTAAAGGGAACACTCCTTCATTCCTGTTGGGAGGGCAAGTTTGGACATCCTCTATGGAAATCAGTGTGGCGGTTCTTCAGGAAGATGGGAATAGATTGACCTCAAGACCCAGCTGTATCACTCTTAGGCATACACCCAAAGGATGCTCCACCCTACCACAGAGACACTTGCTTAACCATATTTGTTGCTGCTCTATTCATAATAGCCAGGAATTGGAAACAACCTAGATGTCCCTCAACAGAAGAACGGAAAAAGAAAATGTGATACATTTACATAATGGACTACTACTCAGATGTTAAAAAAATCATGGAATTTGCAGACAAATGGATGGAACTAGAAAAAAAAAGTCATCCTGGGTCAGGTATCCCAGACCTAGAAGGACACATATGGTATGAATTCCATTGTATGTGAATATTACCTGTTAAGTCAATGATAACCAAGCTACAATGCATAGAAGCACAGCTTAGAATAAACATTGGAGAAGCCAGGATTGTCAATAGGCCAATAGAAATAGGCCTATTTTCTTCAATGGAAGGAAATGAATAATGTCTGGTCACCTGGAATGTCCGAGTGAAAGTGGTCAAACATCCTGGTGATCCTTTGTTATTCTGTTAGGAGCCAGCCTCCAGCTGAATCCCCCAATATTCTGAGCATTGTTTGGACCTTAATCCTGAGCTTTGTGTCTCAGTGATTAGAATCCATCTCTAAGAAAGAGTCCCCATGTGCTTTGCATCCTCCACCAATAGAATCTGTCCTTATGCTTATCGCTGATCCTTCCTCTAGGTTGAGCCTTGAGCTCTGTTTATCAGCCAGTAGTATTCATTCTTATTGTAAATGTGGCAAGTGCCATGAAGTTTGCTGGGTACTACATACCACAGTGGTGAGGGAGGGAACATGGGGAAAAACAGTTCAAACTAAGGCCCTTTTAAGGGGTAGTATAGAAACCTAATATAGTAGAAGCTTCTTAAAATGTATGCATTTATGAAGGCAATCTAAATGGAATCTCCAAATAACGGGGAAGACAGAGTCCCATCTGGCCATCTCATGTCACCAGATGAAGCTTCCAGTACCGGGATTGGGTTACATCTAATAGAGTTTTTAGCCAAAGTGATCCCATGGGAATCTGCAAACAACCCAGGCTGTTGCTCTCTACAAACTGACAGCAAGACCCATTGCCGAAGATAACACCCACTCAACTCGTTAAACATGAAGAAGTTGAGTTTGTGTCTACTACATAGGGCCTCCCTCTCTAGTTCTAGTGTCTTTCGTACAGGAAGGTACTCTGCATGCTACCAAAAGAGAAACATAAACACCAAGCTAACCACAAACCCTTTGATCTACAATGGTGTCCTGCCTGCAAGATGTAAGGGCAATGGTGGCAGGAAGCTTGTGGGAGTAACCAACCAATATCTGATTTGACTTTAAGGCCCACACCATGAGACAGATGGAACCCATACCTGACATATATATTGACTAGATAGCCAATGACTGAGGGTAAAACCAAATACCAGTGTTCTAAAAACAAAAACAAATAACAAATAACAATAAAAAACTCTTAACAATAAAAATGACTACTGATCACATTCTGCTACACTCACATCAATACCTTGCTCTGTCAGAGAAGCCTCTTCCTGCCTTAGATGGGGACAAATGCAGAGATCCACAGCCAAACAGTATGCGGAGAGTGATGGGTCTTCGGAACATGCAGCCCTAAATGGGGTGTCTTTATCAAATCTCTCCCCTCAGAGCTTAGGGAACCTCAAGGAAGAGGAGGTCGAATAAGTGTAAGAGCCAGAGGATGGGCTGGAGAGATGGCTCAAAGGTTAGGAGCACTGGTTGCTCTTTCGAGAGGTCCTGAGTTCAATTCCCAGCAACTATAGGGTGGCTCACAACCATCTTTAACCAGATCTGGTGCCCTCTTCCGGCCTACAGGCGTACATGCAGATCACTCATATACATAAAATAAATAAAATAAAATAATTTAAAATATTTAAAAAAAGAGCCAGAGGTCATAGAGGACACTAAGAAAACAGACCCTCTAAATCAACACGATCAAAGCTCATATAAATTCACATAGAAGACAGTGGCATACTCCAGGCCCACATGGGTCTGTCCCAGGTCTTCTTTGTATATATTATGGCTTCCAAGTTTAGTGTTTTTATGGGATTCTTTTTTTTTTTTTTTTTTTTTTTTGAGACAGTTTCTTTGTGTAACCCTGGCTGCCCTGGAACTCACTGTAGACCAAGCTAGCCTCGAACTCAGAGATCTGCCCACCTCTGCTTCCCTCCCAAGTGCTGTGACTAACAGCCTGTGCCACCACTGCCAACCTTTTTATGGGATTCTTGAGGGCAAAGGAGTGGGTCTCTTCTTCTTGTGCTTTCTCTTGCACTCTTTTCTTCCTGTTGGGTCATCTTGTTCAACTCCCATGTGTTAGTTTTTTTTTTTTTTTTTTGGTTTTTTCGAGACAGGGTTTCTCTGTGTAGCTTTGCGCCTTTCCTGGGACTCACTTGGTAGCCCAGGCTGGCCTCGAACTCACAGAGATCCTCCTGGCTCTGCCTCCCGAGTGCTGGGATTAAAGGCATGCGCCACCACCGCCCGGCCCCATGTGTTAGTTTTTGTTTGATCTTATTATATTTTATTTTTATCCTTTAGAAGCCTGTTTGTTTTTTAATGCAAGACAGGAAGGGAGTGGATCTATTTGGGAGGGGATGTCAGGGAGAGTGGGAGGATAGAGGGAGGGGAAACCATAATCAGGATATATTACATGAAGAAAAAAATCCATTTTCAATAGAACAAATAATTGGAAATTCATTCTCTGCATTTATCATGATTTAATTTTCATTCCCAAGGGTAGAAGTGATTTTACAGTCTGGGAGTTGATGAAGATAAACACCACTGTGAGTTTAGGGTAATCCAACTTAGTGATGTCATCCTGGGAAGGCTTTTCTTAGGTTCCATGTACTGCACACGGGGCTGTGTGGCCCTTTTGCACGAGAATATTTTCCCTTGCAGGAGAAGTGGCACAGAGGCAAAGGTAATGTGCAGAATGATGGGTCTGCTGACCTCTGGATTAGTGGCAACAGTGAGTCAGCATTTACTGGCTTTTCTTCTTATGAATGGATGGACTCCCAAGCCACCACAGGTAAGATGATGTAAACTCATTTCTACCTAACCTGGCTTTTCACTTTGGTTTTAAAATTCCACTGGATTATAAGCGGCTTTGGAAAACTTAAAAACCTTAAAGTAGCACATTTTTTAAGTGGTGTAATTTTGTAAGCCTTTTTCAATTCATACTCCACTGAGAGTTTAAGAATTATTTTAAATTTAAAATTTCAACATAGAAATCTTTATCTTATTAAAGTGGTTTTTTATACTCTTCTAGTGTACATATGTTTAAGGGATTAATCTCTTTCAATCGTTTAACTATGTTTTATTGAAATTTCCTCTTTGGGTTACACAATAATCATTTGTATCCAAATACTGCACATAGTCTGTAATTTTCTATAATATTTACCTTTTTTTTTTTAAAAAAAAAAAACTTTTTGCTATAGTTGGGGTTTATTTGATTTGTTGTTCTAGATATATCTCTACGTTTTTTGGTATATTTTTAGTCATTCTATATTGCTACTTAATCGTTATTTAAAAACACTCCATTGGGGATAGGACTCAGCAGTTAACAGCACTAGCTGCTCTTCCATAGGACCTGGATTTGTTTCCCAGAACCTGGAAACTGACAGCTGTTCATGACTCCAGTTCCAGGGTGTCCAATACCTGGCTTCTGACCTCTTCAGGCACCAGGCATGCAAACAGCATTCACATTCATGTAGGCAAAACACTCTCACACACACAAAGGAAAAAAAATCCTAAAATAAAATTTTCTATTTAATTGGTTATGCAGTATAGGATACTGGTTAAGCAGTATCCTATCATAAAGGAGTTAGGACTCTATGCTTACCTGACCTAGGATTCACATGTGGCTAGCAGCTGAAGAAGACACATTTTGTTTGGTATTGTAGCTAGTAGCATGGTGTCTGTGTTCCCATAAGAATATGCTCACCTGTGCTCCTGGAACCAGCCCTAGGGAAACTCACTGGGTCACACACATGCACAGAAGTCATGAATGGAGAAGATGGCTGATTAGAAGGGGGTCAGCAGGAGATTCTAAGGAGGGAGGTGACTGTTACCAAGATATATTTGGAAGCAAACAAAAATGACCCAGAAACCCATTATTTTGTATAATTGATATATGCCAATAAACATTTAAGAATAGTCTTTTACACAATCTTTTTGAGCAATCACGGGGGATATTTCAAGGTTTATATTTTTTAAAAAAAATTGTAAGCATACAGAATAATAAATGATATACATGTAAACACGTGTAGTAAAACCAACATAAAAACAAGTTTGAGGCAAATTTCAAGTCCCTAGTATTCCACATCTCCAGCTCTACTGACTCCTCGAGAAGGTAATTATCCTCTTTTTTTTTTTTTTCACAATTTCACGTCAGCAGTTCTCAGTTTTTCAATTCTTGAAAATGTCATAAGATGACATTATAAGAATCTTCCATGCCGTCTTCAAAGTTGTACTTTACTTATTCTTATTGTCCTTGAGGATCTTTTGGTCTTAATATTATCGAAATTTACATAATTTTTTTTTTTTTTTTTTTTTTTTTTTTGGTTTTTTGAGATAGGGTTTCTCTGTGTAGCTTTGCGCCTTTCCTGGAACTCACTTGGTAGTCCAGGCTGGCCTCGAACTCACAGAGATCCGCCTGCCTCTGCCTCCCAAGTGCTGGAATTAAAGGCGTGTGCCACCACCGCCCGGCATAATTTTTACCTTGTTAGTGGGCATTTGTTTTATTTTCAGAATTTTGCAACCATCTAATATGCCTACGAATGTTAGATTTTTAATAAAAAATTTAGAGAAATATGATGTTACTTGGCTTTTTAAAATTTTATATTTATTTTATGTTCATTGGTGTTTTGTCTGCATTTATATATTTGAGAGTGTCAGAAGCCCTGGAACTGGAGTTAGAGATGGTTGTGAACTGCCATGTGGGTGCCGGGAGTTGGGAGGAGCAGCCAGGGCTCTTTATAGCTGAGCCATCTCTCCAGTCCTCTCTTACTTGGCTTTTGTTGTTGTTATTGTTTTTTGTTTTTCCAGACAGGGTTTCTTTGTGTAACAGTCCTGGCTGCCCTGGAACTTTCTCTATAGACCAGGCTGGCCTCAAACTCACAGAGATCCTCCTGCCTCTGCCTCCTGAGTGCTGGATTAAAGATGTGTACCATCACTGCCCGGCTTCTTACTTGGCTTTTATCAAATAAGTTCATATTTTAATTACTGTATACATATTGGATATATTGGATACTAGGAAAAAATTGATACTAGTTTAATGTGAGTTATTATGGACTATGCAACCTTTGAATTCTATCCAAATACATGCATAAGAAACATTTTATAATATCTGGCTTCAAGATATGGAAGGGTCTTTGTTCACTAAGGGGAAACTAACTGAATTAGAAATTAAATTAAAACCTTTATAAAGTGTGTAATAAAGAAAATGAAATGATTGAATGTAAAGTTTTAAATAGTAATATAACATCTTGCTTGAATTGATTTCTGAGTGTCAATAAAAAGCTTAATTGGCATATGTACCACATTTTATTTATCCATTCTTCAGTTGAAGGGCATCTAGGTTGTTTCCAGGTTCTGGCTATTACAAACAATGCTGCTATGAACATAGCTGAGCAAGTGCCCTTGTGGTATGGTTGAGCATTCCTTGGGTATATGCCCAAGAGTGGTATACCTGGATCTTGGGGGAGATTGATTCCCAATTTTCTAAGAAAGCACCATATTGATTTCCAAAGTGGATGTACAAGCTTGCATTCCCACCAACAGTGGAAGAGAGTTACCCTTGCTCCACATCCTCTCCAGCATAAGCTGTCTTCAGTGTTTTTGATCTTAGCCATTCTGACCAGTGTAAGGTGGTGGTACATATACACAATGGAGTACTACTCAGCAGAGAAAAACAATGACATCATGAGGTTTATAGGCAAATAGATGGATCTAGAGAAAATCATCCTGAGTGAGGTAACCCAGACTCAGAAAGACAAATATGGTATATACTCACTCATAGGAGGATACTAGATGTAAAACAAAGGATGGCTAGACTGCTACTCACAACTCCAGGGAGGCTACCTAGAAAACAGGATCCTAAGAAAGACACAGAGATCCCCCAATGACAGAGAAATGGATGAGATCTACATGAGTGGACTGGACGTTCAGGGTGGGGGGGGGAATGAAGGGTTGAGGGGGGTAATGAAGGGTTGAGGAAAAGAGAGCTTAGGGGAGTGGGAGATACCAGCTGGATCAAGAACAGAGAGGGAGAACAAGGAAAAAGAGACCATCATAAATGAAGACCCCATGGGAATAGGAAGAAGCAAAGTGCTAGAGAGGTCCACAGAAATCCACAAAGATACCTCCACAATAGACTACTGGCAATGGTCGAGAGAAAGCCCGAACTGACCTACTCTGGTGATAAGATGGCCAAACACCCTAACTGTCGTGCTAGAAATCTCATCCAATGACTGAGGGAAGTGGATGCAGAGATCCATGGCCAGGCCCCAGGTGGAGCTCTGGGAGTCCAATCATCGAGAAAGAGGAGGGATTGTATAATTGAGAATTGTTGAGACCATGATTGGAAAAAGCACAGGGACAAATAGCCAAACGAATGGAAACACATGAACTATGAACCAATAGCTGAGGAACTCCCAACTGGATCAGGCCCTCTGGATAAGTGAGACAGTTGATTAGCTTGAACTGTTTGGGAGGCCCCCAGGCAGTGGGACCGGGACCTGTCCTTAGTGCATGAGTTGGCTGTTTGGAACCTGGGGCCTGTGCAGGGGACATTTTGCTCAGCCTGGGAGGAGGGGACTGGACCTGCCTGGACTGAATCTACCAGGTTGAGCTGAATCCCCAGGGGAGTCCTTGCCCTGGAGGAGATGGGAATGGGGGGGGGGATGGGCTGGGGAGAGGGGGCTGGGAGGAGAGAGGACAGGAGAATCCATGGCTGATATGTAAAATTAAATTAAATTATAAATATATATATTTTTTAAAAAAAGAAAAAAGCCTAACTGGCAACATCTGATTAAAAAAAAAAACAAACTGGCTATTGCCATTGCTCTTGTTGTTCACCAGAATTCAGTGGGTAAGACACTATTGATGAAAAACATTGTGCACTTTCAAAACAGAACACGGAGAAATCAAGTTGGTCCTATGAAGAAGCTCCTTTCAGATGGCTAGCTCTCATACTACAGGATTGTCTGCTCTATTGGCTGCTGGGAGAAGGAAGTCATCACCAGTCTTACCCAGCCCTATGAGCTAGACAAGAGACACCCACGGATACAAAAGCGGCATGAATGTTATAAGGCTAATCAACCTAACCAGATTTAATGCTCGTTCAGAGTGAGGAGCACATGTTTGGAAGTATAAATCTGTTTGGCTAAGAACCCATGTTTGGGGAGCTATCAGGCCCCAGGGGTGAATCTACTACTATTAATCTGCTAACTGGACTTAGACTCAAACTGCCCTTTTAATTCCTATTTACCCATAGACTGGTGTAGCTCTCGGACCTCAGAGAATGGTACAGTGAATGGTGGTTAATGCAGAAACTCACAAGTGGCCGAAGTGCGGAGAACAAGTGTTAGTGGAGTATTCAGCCACCAACGGAACTCTGTATCACCCCATCCGAGGCTCCCGGACCTCACAGAGGAGGGAGGAGAAAGGTCATAAAAGCCAGAGGTTGGGGAGCCCTGGAGCAAAAGAGTGTCTTCTGGATGTGACGGGATGTTTGAGTTCACAAACTCATGGCAGTTGTGGTTTTCTATGCAAGTCTTACAGAAGACCAAGCCAGTCAACATTCCTGAACGAAGAAAGGAGATATGAGCACCTGCTCCTAACAGAGAAGCTATCGACATTTGGCTTCTGTGGGAATGGAGAGTCCATTTTCCTTAAGTGTGTGGCCCTGTGAGTGGACCATGCTATCATGGCTGGCCCCACACCCATGATTATACAGGCAGCAGCAACTGGGCTCAGTGGGAATTAAATACATCAGAGGGCATAACATGGGGCTAGGTGGGGAGGTGGGGGAAGATTTGGGAGGAGTCACAGGGAGGAGCTGGGGCGAACATTATAATACACCGAGTGAAATTCTCACATAACTGACACAAATTATCAAATAACTATTAAAAATTTAAAAATACATGTAAAATATGTCTGATAGCCAGTGTATTGTTTCTACAATTGTTTCCTTAGAGAGTGTGTGTACATGGCTTAGGATACCCACTGCCCTAAGTTAAGTTATCAGCAACAAAATATGACTTTTAAATCTTTTTCTTCTTTACAATGTCATGGTTCTTAAAACCAGTTCTGTCAATGAAACACAGAGCTTACTAGATGGCTATGGTCTCTACATTTTTAAAAACAGATTTTAAGTGATAGAAAATTGATTTTTGGATTCAGAGCAAAATATGAACTGGCGTGTTTATTGCATAATATATTCCCCCCCCAAAGAAGTAAGAAATAGATTAATGATAAAACAATGCTGTTAATTAATATTAGGACAATTTATATGGAAGAATGAAGTGGGCCACATAAGCTGTGGCTTCGGGGGAGGGACTTCAGTCGGTTGTATGGAGAAGACCCTGACTCTCAACACAGCGTCCAGTCAGGCAGGTGGCCCAGGGCCCTAGACTGATGCTTCCCTAGGAAGTAATGATGTGAACAGAACCCTGATCCTACAGCCATTTCAGAGGCAAGTGAGGTCTTACACCAAATTCTTGCAAGGTATGACGTCTGTAGTTGCCACAAGTACGCTCACCTTTTAAAAAGGGCATTTCCAGGAAGACCGCCACCTCCCTGTGACAAATGTAAAACAGAACCCTTTGTATCATAGTCTCAGTGAAAACTGGTGTACCCCTTCCCAAGACCCACGGTGCTAACTTTCAGGAGACACGATTGTTAAGCAACACCTCCCCTGCCCCCCAAACCTCAGCTCTAGACACTTAGGCTGAGGAGGAGAGTTTAAGAGTTGAGAACTATGTGTGCGAGCAGGTGGATCTACAGCAGAGTGGAAGAAGTAACCTGAAAGAGACCATTACAGATTTACCCTGCGGAGCTCTGCAACTATTAATGACGACAATTGAGAAGATGGCAATAAGACGAAAATGCTTACAGCAGACGTGAGAAGAATCAGATAAAATGTGTGTACGAATGTGAGTGTGTGTCACTCCCAGGCGCGCGCGCGCGCACACACACACACACACACACACACACACACACACACACACACACTGTATAAGGATGATGGACTGGAAGGGAACACCGGGTCCTGCTGATGCGGTGGCAGTGATAACCATGGACACGGGGTTATAAGAGCAGCTTTCTGGCTTGGCACACAGAATTCTTTGCATGTAAGAATAAACAAGGTAGTTAATCCCAGTGGCCTCCAGTGTGCTTCTTGCGACGTTTAGAAGCAGCATGTGAATATTTCCCGAAGGCTCGACTTAACTCCACATCAGCTCAGTGTTGCTCCCTCACAGAGCTATTTCAGCAGCTCTCGTTCTCTGTGCCTCCATCTGCATATCTCATCAAGAATACAGCTGCCATAAGTTGACCAAACATAAAGTCCCCTGGGGGAAAATATCAAGCAAGATGTGTGGAGGTTCAAATGTGCTTTCCAAACAGCACAGCTTTGTAACCATGTACCAATTACAAAGAGATTCTGTCTCAGCTTCAAACCCGCAGCCAGACAAACTCGTTTTTACATAACAAGATTGACGGCAGGACACTACAAGTACAAACCAGGTTCTTTGCCCCAAACAAATTGTGAGTTTGCAAGTATGTGAAGGCTTCAGGGTGAACTTGCTGATGTTTGGAGTCCAGCAGAAACTGCAGCCTTTCCCCTGCCCTGCCCTTCCCTGCTGTCCACTCTCTTTTCTTTTCTTTTCCTTTTTCTTTTCTCTTCTTTTCTTTTGCCTCTCCTATTTCCCTGTCAGTTTCTTCTTCATGATCACTGATGTTCTCCTTCTCATGTCCCTCTCCCTTCCCATCCTCCCTCTCCATTTTTTGAGACAGGGTCTAATGTCTAAGGTAGCCCAGGCTTGCCTTGAACTTGCTGTGTACTTGAGATTGATCTTTGATTTCTGATCCTTCTGCCCCTACTTTCCAAGGGCTGGGATTACAGGTGAGCTGTCACAGCAGTTAAAACTCTTTTTTAATTCATAGGACAGGCTTTACAGTTAATGTCATCCGTGAGAAGCATTTAGTATATATCTAAACTTGTATAGGCTTTCTTTATTTCATCAAATTCAGGCTTTCCTCAATTTCCCCCACCAAAAAGTAAGTCACTGTTGGAATTCCATATCTTGGGTGGTTTTTCAGTAGGTCCTGTCACACAATAAAGCATTTCAGTTGAATGCTGCATGCTAGGAGTTCCCAAAGCTGGATCCAAAGTGAAGTAGTATACAGTCAATAACCATGAATGTGAGGCAAAACACTATGTGTCATCGAGCAGGGATGTTGACACACATGTCTTTAATCTAGGAGTCCAATAGACAGCAAGAGCCAACTTTTATTTAAATAAAAAGTCATGAACAAACATTCATCATGGTAGTTAAACATTTTCTATTGGCACCAAATACCTTCTACAATGTGTAAAATGGACTACTAAATAGTGTCAGATGCCAAAGGAAAACCAGGGCACTTCCTGCCATTGTCTCTGCCAGCAGAATTATGTATATATTTCCCCCTTCACTCTGGAAAGCATGGAGTTTCCATAGGAAAGAAATGATAAATGTGTGCTGATGCGTGTGTGTTGGGACACCTGACAGAACCTCTGGCTGTATTTCTAAAGAAGTCTTTGAAAGAATCCCTCCATTCTGTCTGAGTTCTCCAAGCAGCAAGAGAGTAGCTGTGTCTCTGTGGGACTCTGAAGTGCCACCCTTGCTTCTGAGAGACGCCCTAGACAATGACTGAGCAGAAATGCTTTGATTTCATTATTTTAGATTTTGTACTTAAAAAGTAAAAATGTTTTAAAATGACTAAATTGTTATTTTCATTTAGAAGTTTTAATATAGGGAATCTGTTTAAATATTCTGTTAAAATACATCAAACGAGTGTGAAATGTATGCCTGAGACCAACAAGCTAAGACCTACCATGTTCTTGTGACTGTAGCTAAGAGCTAGGGGCCCAGTAACCTTAAGAAATATTCTTCAGAAACTTGCAAGCTCGGTGGCTCTTCTAATTGTACCCTACATTGAAGAAAATTTCCTCTAGCAGCTTAGCAAGTGGTTTTAAAACGAGTACCCTAGCCTTTTATTTGTCTCTCCTAACATCACATTTCTCCCAGCACTTAATCTGTCTGGGAAAGAGAGCGAGCCGTGGAAACCAAGCATTGCTTTGAATTCACATGTGTGCAGACAGAGGGCAGGTGGTGGCAGCGATTTTTTTCTGAGAGTTAGAAAGGCTAAAGGAAGCTGGGCGAAATTAGAGTTTTCCTGGTTTTCAGGTTATTTGGGATACAGTTTAGAGAAGGAAAATCCATGGCTGGCAAGGCAGCAAATAAAACGCAGAATTGTATTGAGGTTTTTTTTTTTTTTGTAACGGTAGAGTTGTAAGTAGGAGTATGTAAATGGCAATCAGACCCTTTGACCTGTTCTGAAGGTGTATACTTTCAAAAGCGCAAAACTTGCACTCTGCACACCTATTATAAGAAATTGCTGTTAACTTCCAAACTACAAGTGTTATCTGGCATTTCATTAGCAGCTAGAAGTGAAATACACACAACAGCTTATTCAGCCACTACTTACCCATCAAATATCTTATCGTTTTGGCCTCTTGATAAATACTGAGTAGTCATTACAGTCAGCACCACATTCTCACTTAAATTCTTTGCAGCATGATGAATGGTTAGTATGGCTGTGAATGCCTTAATGCCTTGTTTGTGCAAGGAAGGCAGACACTATTATTATGTTCAACTTTGTGGATGATACAGAATAATAGACAGATTAGATTATACTATCAGCTATACCTTAGCACAGAAGAAAAAAATAGGCAAACAACAAGATTCCTACTTTGGACACATTCAGTATATTGGCTACAGGACCTGTGACCTAATTTTCCCGCAGAGGTCCTGATTTACTATCAGGGATCCACAGAGCACTAGAAACAACTAACTCCAACTAGAATGTATGACCAGCGTTGAGCCAAACGTGACTCAGCCCCTGGACCACAGCAAATAGCTCTTGAATGTGATATAAAGTGGGGAAACAGCAGATCTGGGGCTTTGCTTGAGTCCTCAAGACAAAGCACTGCTGTGGGGGAAGTGTCTCAAGGCTGGGCTCTTTGTGGCCAGGAAGGAGGTTCCCTTCCTAGGACTTGGCACCAGATGGAGGCCTGGCCAGGAGGTGGGAGCAAGGTGCTTTATTCTGCCTCTCCACTAAGACTGAGTCTTGTGAACCAATGCTTTCTTACCTGCTAGTTGAAGTCGAATAGCCTTCACTTGCAATTTGAAAGCGTGCTGATCGACATGTTCACATGTCCACTGGGTAATGCCATCAATGGGATCTGGAAAAGAGATTTAGATGGAAGGCAGCCAATGGAACTGGGTGGTCTTTAACCTGTAAGTTGTGCACAGCTTAGTTAGACAAAACTTTCGACTTCTGCCCCTTTGATTGCTGCAAGGCGATTCACTTTATTACTTCCCTGCATTCAAAACGACCCTTGATCAGTTCTCATCCACATACCCATTATGAACCTGCTTTCCGTCTAGTAGAATTAGAGAGTAATACTTGTCAGGGACTGATCATAAGGTTCAGGCACCATAGTTGGTAGATCAATTTCTGTTAGGAATGGTATTTTCCTCTCTACTTAAAGAGAAGGCTAGGTAGATCCTTTTCAGTCTCATTAATAACTGAGTAGCTGCACTAGAGAGGGACACTAGAATTGCAGTTAATTTTAATCCGGCCAACTTGGAATGGTGTTCTCCATTGGCATTGATACTAGCTCTTTGAAGACAAATATGGGAATTCCATAGAATGAATTGGCATATAGAAGCAGCTTCCAACACTTACTGAAATCATATCTCTGTGGTGGCCCTAAACCCAAAATGGATGACTTTCTTCTGAAAAAGAGACTCAGCCAGGTAGAAGAGAGGGGAGCCTTCTTGGTCTATTGCCATGAGCAGGAGCTTGGGCCTTCCACGGCGCCGTTAAAGAAGAGAGGCCGTGCATGCCCTGGGCCGGCTCGGACTGGTTCCAGAGCAGAATATCGACGTCATAAAGAACTTGTGTTATCTTCACCTCAATGCTTCTGAACTTCACAGGCTTTGGCAAAAACACCCCTGTTCTCTTTGAGTGTATGCCTTTCTTCTGTGGATGGTGATATGTTTTTCTCATGAACTGGATGTTTGTTTTTATTTCTCCAGAGCAAAAGCACCTGGGATATGATTCCTAAAGGCATTTCCCATATTTACATGTGTGATTCTTTCATACTCTGAAAAATACTTTTATCCTTTGAAAAATTCAGTAATTTATCCTTTTTTTTTCCTCTTGATTTGTATGGATGTGAGCAGTGAAGGCTGGATGCAGGGAGATAAATTTCCAAGCTTCATGGTGCCGTAGATGCCAGGCCTGGTTTCTCAGTCGAGTTTTATTAGTGTTTAAGACTATAAATTATTGTGTGCTGACAAATCATTTCAGAGAATTGTTAACACACTGATTACTCACATTTTAAACTCTCAAGAGTTTAAAAACATCAGTAGGATTTCCTGGGCTCTGTTTCACTTCCCATGTAGGCTGAGAGAACAGAACAGGACCATATTTTGAGTTAAAATTCAGTCTGGGAGGACTGGGCTACTTTGGTATGAAATGTCCCGAAGACTTAATGTGAGGAAATTGCTTATGTCAGCAGCTGTCACGGGGATGGGGCTGGCTGTGGAATCTGGAGCAGCTGGTGGACTGAAATACAACTTCTTTTTCCCCGAGAAATAAGAATATCAGTGGAATCTGCTCCCTTTGAAGTGTTTCTGCTTCTGTATTTCCAATTTCAGATGTCAGCAGCCACTTTGAGGTATCTAAATGAGGCATGGAATATTCTACTGAGCCCTTAATATCTGCGGTATTCCCCAGTGGCAGGAATGTCTTAAGTATAGCTGGGTGCGGAACATCCATTTGCTATGCTGGAAGCCGTAAACTCCCCAGGGAAGATGCGCTCCTGGCATTCTGCAGGCGGTGGGCTTTCCTATAGAAGGGCTTTATGGGAGACTTCCTTATCCCATCACCCCAAACCTCAGAGCATCTTTCCTTAAGCTATCCCCTGTTTAAGATAGAACAGCTCATCTTAGGCCAATGGTTCTCAACCTGTGGGTTGTGATCCCTTGGGGGTCACATATTACTGTACATCAGATATTTCCATTGTGATTCATAACAATAGCAAAATTACAGTTATGAAGTAGCAACGAAGTAATTTTATGGTTAGAGGCCACTACAACATGAGGGACTATATTAAAGAGTTGCAGAATTATTAAGATTGAGAACCATGGTCTTAGGTGGTCAAATGTCTTCTCTTCTCCCATTATTCAAATACCTTTGGAATTCCTGGAAGAGAGCTTCCCTGAACAAGAATGCTGGAGATGTTTTCCCACACTCAGAGGCCCAGACAGACTCTCAATGCAGCTGGTACTTTACTGTAGCACATATTTGCTCGCATATAGTTCACATACTCAGCTGTATATACTCCACGTCACTGGATAGTCTGTGTATTTCCTGAATTAAAAATAACACAGCGCTCGAAAGATTTCTGTGGTCCCTGCGGCCACCAGAGGCCAGGTTGGTGCCTGCGGTCTGTGCTGCCCCTGAAGACTCTATTGATGTCCGAGGTCTGGGCTGCTGCTGGAGACCATGTTGACAACCATGATCTGAGCTGCCACTGCTGCCATGGACAAGGAAGCTTCTTTTGCAGGCTATCGACGACTGCAGATTCATAACTGAGAATGAGAGACATTGAAGGCTTCTTGCCATCCCCACCCCCACCAAAAGAAACAGTCCGGACAGAAAGCTATTGAAGAGAGTCCTTAAAATTTTTGATAAGGATGCTGGAGTGTAGCTCTTTACAGTGATGGCTCCTGTAGGGGGTGGGGTAGGTAAGGAGTCAGTTTTAGGGGCTGACCACCAGGAGTTTGACCGTGCTCCAATGAATGTATGGACAACACAAACTGGACTTGGTATGTTTTTTTTGGGGGGGTGGTCACAAGGGTGATAGGGTGGCCCTGGGAGGAAAGGGAAGCAAGTAAAGTTGGGGTACAGTGTATGAAATTCCCAAATAATTAATAAAAATATTATGCTGGAAAAAAACCACAGTGTGTTAGGATAAATCCTAATCCCTGGGATAGAAATTAGAGAATAACTTGGCTTTTTTTTTGCCCCTAGTGTTGGGGGCCAAACCCAAAGCTGTACTGGTGCAGTGAAAGTACTCTCCTATGAATCGGCAGCCTAACCAGGCTTCTGGTCCAACGCCTGCTCTGAGCTCACGGAAGACGACAGTATGCTGTGGGCTGTTTTCTGGTGGATTCAGAAGTGTCTGATAATGCAATAGTTAAGAATGATGTTCATTGGTGCAACATGTGAGAATTTTAATCACTCTAGTCCATGCTCCATTTTCTCCTTTTCCCTAGCCTGTGAAATGAGGTCAGTCATGGTGCTTTCTTGGAAGAACTGTGTGATTACACAATCCATGTGAAGTGCATACCATTACTAATAAAATTGTCCATATGACTTCAGACCAACAAAAAATCAGTCATCTAAAAACATGTAATATTCAGCAGTGCATGTAAGTTAGATGCTATCTGGCTGCCAGGCAGATAAAAAGGGCTGAATAAACAAGAATAATTTTTCTCATAAAGGCACAAAAACAGGAAAGATGGAGTAGACTCACATATATGCATGTGAATCATGAAATACCGAGAAATTGATTAATTTATTTTATTTGTCTATTTAAGATTTTTTTAAATTTAATTTTATTTTTTTGTCTTAGAATGTGTATACCTGGATCTATAAATATGCACTAAGTAGATGCCTGATTCTGGAGGAGGCCAGAACAGGATATCAGATTTTCTGGAACTGGAGTTATGGGTAGTTGTGAGCTACTTAATATAGATTCTGTGAACTGGACCCAGGTTCTCTGCAAGAGGAAAAAGTGCTCTTAACTGCTGAGCCATCTTTCCAGTCTACTTGTTATTTATTATTTTAAGGCAGGGTCTTACTTTGTTGACCACAATGGCTTTGAATTCACAGAAATCCACTGCCTCTGCCTCTTCAGTGCTGGAATAAAAGACATGTGACACTATGTCTGGCAAATAAATGATGTTTTATAACCAATAAGGAAGCACTGTGTAAAAATTATATTTATTACATTTGAATGCTCAGTGTTTTGTTATTTTTCTTACATTTACTATCATCATTTCTAATAAACAGAAATCCACGAGAAAAGCTCCAACAAGACATTGGACAGGAGAGAAGATCAGGGACAATATCAAAGCTGAACCCAAGGGTGGAGGAGGGCTAGAGAAACAGCCAGCGCAGGTAGTGTGCGCTCTGCGCTTCTCTGCTGTCTCTGTTCCTGCAGACCTGCTCCCTCAGAGCATCCCTAGAACACCAGCTGCAGCCTCCCTTCTCCCTGCCCTCACCTCCCGTGGATCCCTCAGACTGTCTCCTCCCAGCCTCCCTTCTCCCCTCCCACACCTCCCGTGGATCCCATGGATCCAGTGGATCCCATGGATCCCGCAAACTGTCCCCTGCCCGCCTCCCTTCTCCCCTCTCACACCTCCCGTGGATCCCACAGGCTGTCCCCTCCTGGCCTCCCTTCTCCCTGCCCTCACCTCCCGTGGATCCCGCAGACTGTCCCCTCCTGGCCTCCCTTGTCCCCTCCCATACCTCCTGTGGATCCCGCAGGTTGTTCCCTCCTGGCCTCACTTCTCCCCTCCCACACCTCCCGTGGATCCCACATGCTGTCTCCTCCTGGCCTCCCTTCTCCCCTCCCACACCTCCCATGGATCCTGCAGTCTGTCCCCTCCTGGCCTCTCTTCTCCCCTCCCATACCTCCTGTGGATCCCACAGACTGTCCCCTCCTGGCCTCCCTTCTCCCCTCCCACACCTCCCGTGGATCCCGCAGGCTGTCCCTTCCTGGCCTCTCTTCTCCCCTCCCACACCTCCCGTGGATCCCGCAGGCTGTCCCTTCCTGGCCTCCCTTCTCCCCTCCCACACCTCCCGTGGATCCCGCAGGCTGTCCCCTCCTTATCTCCCTTCCCCCACTTGTTGCTGTGTCCTAGCCCTTAACTCAGAGGGACTCTCACTGCTCAACCACAGGCCACGCCTGCCAGGAAACCAGGTGAGCTGCCTGTGGGCCTTCTCCTGACAGCCCCCCCTCCACTTACCGCTGCCCCCCGCAGCCTTTCCCTGTGAACACACAGCCAAGCAGGTCAGCAAAAGAGGCAGCACACAGCCATCGCACTCTCTGAAATCCAGAGAGGAAACCAAGGGACAGCACACCCACCCAACAAAGACAGACTCAGAAATCAGAACCTACACCTATAATCAGCCCAAACCCAGATGCCTAGATGCCATGTTAAGAACACAGCAACAGTCAGGACTACACGTCTCCACTAGAATCCAGCTGTCCTATCACAGCAGGCCCTGAATATTCCAACATAGCTGAAGCCCAAGAAAAAGACATTTAAAGCACTAATACAAAGATGATAGGGGTCCTTCAAAAGGAAATTAATAAATCCCTTAAAGAAATCCAAACTGAAACAATTGGGTAAAATGACGAAATCCCTTAAAGAAAGTCAACAAAAAGAAACAAACAGGTGAAGGGAAGGAATAAAACTGTTCAAGACCTGAAAATGGAAGTAGAAGCAGTAAAGAAAACAGAAACGGAGGGAATCCTGGAAGTGGAAAATTTAGGAATGGGAACAGGAACTGCAGACTCAAGCACCTCTAACAATACAAGAGATGGAAGAGAGAGTCCCAGCCATTGAAGATAACAATAGAAGAAATGGATACATCGGTCAAAGAAAATGATAAATCTAAAAAGTTCCAGACAGGAAACATCCAGAAAATCTGGGACACTATGGAAAGACCAAACCTAAGAATAATAGCAACAGAGGAAGGAGAAGAAGGAGAAGAAGAGGAAGGAGCTCAAAGGCTCAGAAGATACTTTCAACAAAATCATAAAAGAAAAATTTCCTAACCTAAAGAAGGAGATGTCTATAAAGGCACAAGAAACATACAGAACACCAAATAGACCGGAAAAGAAAGCCTCCCCAAACACATAATAAACAAAACAAAAGGATGAATATTAAAAGTTGCAAGTGAAAAAAAAAAGTAACTTATAAAGGCAGACCTATTAGAATGACACCCGACTTCTCAATGGAGACTCTAAAAGCCAGAAGGGCCTGGACAGATGTCCTGTAGACTCTAAGAAACCAAAGATGTCAGCCCATATTACTATACCCAGTAAAACTTTTGATACCATAAATGGAGAAAATGAGATATTCCATGATAAAGTCAAATTTAAACAATATTAATCTACAAATCTAGCCAACAGAAAGAGGTTCAAAGGAAAACTCCAACCCAAGGATGTTAAGTACAACCATACACACACACACACACACACACACACACACACACAAAATAATCCCACACCACAAAACCACTACTACCACCACTAAGAAAAAAAACAGGAATAAACAATTATTATTCATTAATATCTCTCAATATCGATAGTCACAATTCCCCAATAAAAAGACACAGACCAACAGAATGGGTGTGAACACGGGGTCCATCCTTCAAATGCATCCAAAATGTACACCTCAACATTAAGGATGAGCATTACATCAGGGTAAAAGGCTGGAAAAAGATATTCTAAGCAAGTCTCAACAGATATGAGAGAATTGAAATAGCTCCATGCATCCTTTCAGATCACAGGTTAAAGTTGGTTATTAACAACAGAAACCACAGAAAGCTTACAAACTCATGAAAATTAACAACTCTCTAGTGAATGAAAAATGGGCCAATACAGAAATAAAGAAATTAAAGATGTTCTACAATTCAGTGAAAATGAAGACAGCATACTCAAACTTAGGGAACACAGTGAAAGAGGTGCTAAGAGGAAAGTTCATAGCACTAAGTTCCTACATAAAAAAATTGGAGAGAGTTCACACTATCAACTTAACAGCACACCTGAAATCTCTAGAACAAAAAGAAGTAAGCACACCCAAGAGGAGTAGATAGCAAGAAATAAAATGAGGACTGAAATTAATAAAATATAAACAAAGAGGACAATACAAAGAATCAATGAAACAAAGAGTTAGTTCTTTGAGAAAAATCAACATGATAGACAAACCCTTTCCAAACTAAAAGGTGGAGAGAGATCCATCCAAATTAACAAAATCAGAAATGAAAAGGGAGACATAACAACAGACACTAGGAAATCTAGAGACTAATAAAAACATACTTTTTAAAGCTGTACTTTACCAAACTGGAAAATCTAAAAGAAATGGGAAATTTTCTAAATAGATATCAGTTATCAAAGTTAAATCAAGATTAGATAAACAACTAAATAGACCAATACCCCCCCACACACTGAAATAGAATCAGTCATTAAAGTATCCCCCCCCTCCAAAAAAAAGCCCAGGGTCAGATTGTTTTAGCACAGAATCCTACCAGACTTTCCAAGAGTTCAAGCCAATACTTCTCAATTTATTCCACAAAATAGAAACAGTGTCCAATTCATTCTATGAGGCCACAGTTACCCTGCTACCCAAACCACATAAAGACTCAACAAAGAAAGAGAATTACAGACCAATTTCCCCAATGAACATAGATGCAAAAATATTCAATGAAATATTTACAAACTGAATCCAAAAACAGATCAAAAAGATTATCCCCAATGACTGAATAGGCTTCATCCCAGAGATGCAGGGATGGCTTATTATACAAAAATCAGTAAATGTAATCCACCATATAAACCAATGGTTCTCAACCTTCCTAATGCTGCGACCCTTTAATACAATTCCTCATGGTATGATGATCCCCAACCATAAAATTATTTTGTTGCTATCTCATGACTGTGATTTTGCTACTGTTATGAATTGTAATGTAAATATTTATGTTTTCTGATTGTCTTAGGTGACCCTTGTAAAAGGGTAATTTGAACCCCAAAGGGGTTGTTACACACAGGTTGAGAACTGCTGATATAAACAAATCAAAAGAAAAAAATCCCCAAAACATATGATCATCTCATTAGATGCATAAAAGGCCTTTGATAAAATCCAACACCCCTTCGTGATAAAAGTCCCGGAGAGATTAGGGATACAAGGGACATACTTAAACATAATAAAGGCAGTTTACAGCAAGCCTATAGCCAACATCAAATTAAATGGAGAAAAACTAAAAAGAATCCCACTAAAATCAGGAACAAGACAATCTTGTCCACTCTCTCCATGTCTGTTCAATCTAGTTCTTGAAAGTTTAGCTACAGCAGTAAGAAAATTGAAGAAGATAAGGGGGATACAAATAAGAAAGAAAGAAGTCAAAGTATCTTTATTTGCAGATGATATGATAGTATATATAAGTGACTCTAAAAATTCTACCAGAGAACTCCTAGAGCTGACAAATACTTTCAGCAAAGTGGCTGGATACAAGACTATTTAAAAAAAAAAAAAAAAGTGCCCTCTTATATCTTAGGGTCGAAACAAACAAGACTAGTCTAAGAAAAAAAATCAATGAAATTATGCCTAATGATAATCTGCTATACTTATAGATCATTATCTTGTCTAATCATCAGAGAAACTTTCTCTGGTAGTAGATGGGAGCAGGTGCAGAAACTCACACCCAGAAGGAGAGAGTATCTAAGTTGGAGGTTTTCATTGGGTCACTCCCCTTGGAACTCAAGGAATTCTGGGGATCCAGGAAAACATGGCTCACTGAATAAACTAAGCAGGCCTCACAGAGACTGAAGCAGCAAGCATAGGGCCTGCATAGATCTGTACCAGGTTTTTTGCATATACGTTATGGCTGTTTGCTTGGCGTTTTTGTGGTACCTCTAACACTGGGAACAGATATATCTCTGACTCTTTTGCCTGCTCTTGGGGTTCTTTTCCTTCTGTTGGATTGATGTGAAGGTGTTTCCTTGTCTTGTTATATTTTGTTTTGTCCTGTTTGGTTGCTGTCTCTTAGTGGCCTGCTCTCTTTTGATGAGAGATGGAGGGAAAATGGATCCAGGGAAGACAGGAGGTATGTGGGAAGAGGAGAGCTGGGGGAAGTGGAGGGAGGTAAACTATGGTTGGGATGTATCATGTGAGAGAAGAATCTATTCTCAATAACAACAAAAAAGAAGAAATAAGAAACTTGCAAGGAAAAATCTCTAAAACAATAAAATAAATTATAGAAGGAAATAGCAAGTACTTATCACTACTGAATGCATTAAGCAATCTGAGACAAATACAGTGACTGAATTATGAACATACTTATTCATTCATGTAACATGGTTGCATAGTCTTTATGGAAGTGGAAAAATACTTCCAAGATATAAAATGAGAAGACAAGAAGATAAAGAATTCAGTGGGAAAATATAAAAGAGAGATGTTCTTTCTTTCAACAAGTATTTTTAAACATCTGTCATATGCAAATGCAATGCAAAAAGAACAAGATGAAAATGAGAAAGATAAATGATGTAAAAACTAAATTACTGTTCCTAGAGTGGCTACATAGAAAGATGAGATACGGAACAAAACAGAAAGCTGACATAATCTGCCTGCTGTGGAGAAGCCCAAGTGTCGTGGAAGGCCAGGGCTGTGGAGAGCTGGCTCCAGGAGCCGCCCCTGTGTCTCAGGTGCTACCACAGGGGCCCCAGTTCCTGAGGAATGCACAGAGGAGGAGGCGCACTCTCCCTGCCAGGAGCCTCCCATCCAAATATACTCATGCTTAGTTTCTTTCTAGGACCAAATATCAGTCAACTTGAGCTGAGATGGGCCAGTGCTGGTTGAGAATGCATTCAGCTTTTGCTAAAAAGGAGGTGCTCTGACTCTAAAGGTTATATTGCATATAGAAGTCCCACATATCCACGTTTTGGCCTTGAGCCAGGAAGCAACATTTGCAAATAAGACCAATCTATGCAAGCTGAAATAGAAATATTCAATAGCACACATTTAATTTATTTGCACTTGAATTCACACCCTTTCCCCAACGATGACGGGTCCCATCATTGCACATGTGTGAATGTATGTAGAAGCACCTTGGCCCCTGAACGTGTACTTACAGTCTGTATCTTTCTACTGTTATTTTTAAAGCAGTGGTTCTCAACCTCCCTAACCCTTTCATACAGTTCCTCTTGTGGAGTGACCCCCAGCCCTAATATTATTTCGTTGCTACTTCATAGCTGTAATTTGCTGCTGTTATGAATTGTGATGTAGCTAACTGATATACAGGATATCTGATGTGTGGCCCCTATAAGATTGCAACCCACCGATTGAGAATCACTTTTTAAACATGTTTTTATTTATTCTTTGTGTCTTTTACATCATGCCTTCCAGTCCCACCTGTCTCCGCCCCCCCCCCCAGAATAAAACAAAATAGAATTTAAGAGAAAAAAGGAAAAAAAAGGGGGGGGGGAGGGAAAATCTCATCATGGAAGCTGCAGTGTGACACAGTAAATCCCTTTATCCATCCATCTTTATATGCAGGCGTTCATCGCAAAGAATCATTGGTCTGGTTCAAGGCCCATAGTCTCTGATACATCATCGACACCAGGCCCGCACTGGGACCTTTCCTGGACATCCTGCTGCTGCCCTCTGTTATGAAGATCCTGCAGCTCTGCGTCCACAGAATCAACCCCTCTCCCCTGCTTCAGCAGATCACAGATAGGGTGGATGTTGGGGTGGGCCAACACATAACTTTAGCTCTGGACCTGGGTAGGAGCAGGGTTGGTCAGCCCGCCTGCTCTCCCCTGTCTTCACCACCAGGATGAGCTCTCCAGCATGGCCAGGCTAGATGCCCCAATGAGCAAGGGGCGGGGCCAGCTCTCCTGCTTTCACATCCTCAGGGTCCGAGAGCTGCTGCTTTAAAGGATCAGAAACTCACAGATTTTGTCTTCATCTATAGATTGTGCTACACGCAAATGATCTTGTTGCAGAAAAAAAAAGAAGGGGACATAAAAGGAGGATAAAATGACAAAGATATTCTTGTCTAACTGATGCACTTACAGGTATACAAGAAGCAGTTTAGGGTAAAATAAATTTTAAAAAATGTTAAATAAATAAAATAAAAAAGAAAACTTGCTTTTATTTTAATCTCACTTATGATTGTTTTCTTCCCAGAACCTGATACACTTTCACACGTATAACTGTGATCTTTATATTTTCCAAGAACAAAAGTTACTCTCCCTGCTATGAAATTCATAGTCCACCTAATAAAATAAGTGTGTCATACACCCACCACGATGTTGCATGAATCATGAACTCCACGGCAGGGATGAATGAAAAACTGCAAAGGAATCAAATCTATATGGAAATAAACAGAACTTTTAAATAAAGTAAAAAAAAAAAAAAAAGGGGAAGGAAGAAAAAAGAAGCAGTTAAGAGACAAAGAAAGCCCGGCATAGATTGTTAGAAAGTCAATTTCATTTGATTCTAAGTAATTTAGAATAAATATTGATGGTCATGGCTATATACACTTATTCATTGTCTCACAACTTCATTTCTGAGAGATATGACATAGAAAAAGTCATTAATAGAAAAGAGCACATTAATTTTCATGGAAAAGTTATGATTGCATCTCTTCCTAACTCAGGATATTCAAACAGTTTTCAAAGACAAGGGAGAAAACTTAGATTACTAATAAACTTAGATTATACCAGTGAGCTTGAGGTTGGCTTGGTCTGCAAACCAACAAATAATGCTATCAACACAACCACCGGGAGCCATTTGGTTCGGTGAATTTGGTGTTGTAAAGAGCTAGCCTTTGGAAGCTCCATTCTTTGTCTTTTTTTTTTTTAAATTATTTTTTTTATTCATTTTACATACCAATCACAGATCTTCCTCCTCCCACCTCTTCAGCCTTCTCGCCCTCATCCCCCCCCCATTCTCTCCTACAAGAAGGTAAGGCCTCCCATGGGGAGTCAGTAGAGCCTGGTACAGTAAGTAGAGGCAGTTCCAAGCCTCTCCTCCTGCCTCAAGGCTGTCCAAGGTGTCCTACCAGAGGTAGTGGGCTCCAAAAAGTCAGCTCATGCACCAGGGATGGATCCTGATCCTACTGCCAGGGGGCTCCTTAAAGCAGATCAAGCTACACAACTATCTCACTTATGCAGAGGGCCTAGTCCAGTCCCATGGAGGCTCCACAGGTGTTGATCTAAATTTCATGAGTGCCCCTTAGTTTGGTTTGGTTGTCTCTGTAGGTTTCCCCATCATGGTCTTGATGCCCCTTGCTCATAGAATCCCTCTTCTCTCTCTTTGACTTGACTCCTAATGCTTGGGCCTGGTGCTTGGCTGTGGATCTCTGCATCTGCTTCCATCAGTTACTGGAGAAAGGCTCTATGATGTCAGGGTATTCACTGATCTGATTACTGGGGTAAGCCAGTTCAGGCACCCTCTACACTACTGCTAGTAGTCTAAGCTGAGTTCATACTTGTGGATTCCTGGGGACTTCCCTAGCACCTGGTTTCTCCCTATCCCCATGATGTCTCCCTCTATCATGGTATCTCTTTCATTGCTCTCCCACTCCATCCCTGTCCCAGCTCCACCATCCTGTTCCCTTATGTTCTCATCCCCCATCCCCTACCCTCCATTACCTGCCCACCCCGATCCCCAGTCTACTCAGGGAGATCTCATCCATTTCCCCTTCCCAGGACAATCCATGCATCCCTCTTTTGGTCCTACTTGTTAGCTAGGGAAGCTTCATTCTTTCTATTCTACATGAGCCAGTGGGTTATCTTGTACCCAGATTACATTGAAAAGTACAAAGATTGAACTTAAAGATATCTGTAGCTGGAAATAAAGATTAACAAAGTTGATATTCCAAGCCAGGCAAAGAACACTTGTGCACACAAGTTTACAAGTTGCAGGGTTCATTAAAAAAACAAACAACAAAAACAAGAATATGAAGCTGTTTGCATTTCTTTTATGTGCTGTCCTCTGACTGGAATCTATCATGACAAGAACATTAAGTATGTTTGCCTAGAGCAAGATTGTAAGCACTTTACTCCTACAGTGGCTAATGTGTTGTATTTGGGCAGAAAGCCAATATGTAAAGAAAAAACCCAATGCAATTATTATATAAAAAATTTCAAGGCCCTATGAAGGTTGAGCAGTTATTGTATGGGGAAGTCTTTCTGTGTCTCTCTGTGTTTTGCAAACTCCAGGGAAGGTAGGCTACAATGCTAATGTTCACTTGAAAACTATAAACTAAGTTTCCAGTTTCATAACAGTTTAGGGCAGGGTGGGGGACACATGCCCTGGGGTGTGTTTGATCTCCCCCAATGACTTTTACATGGCTATGATAGAAAACTGAAAAAAAAAATTGTTACAGCCCATCTCTTTCTCCGGTTATCTAGGAAGAAATATGTCTTCACTTCCACATTTTCTCTGACTTCCTTGACATTTATTAGTGGTTAGGAAATGGAGGGGGATGTGGGGGAGAGGAAGGCGTTGATGGAAAACTCAGTCGAATTCCAGGATGCTAACTCCTGCTTTGAGAATTGGAACTCAAAGAGTGGTGTAAACAGAAAACAAATCTGAACTGATGAACACCCACCAGCCAGGACCTCTGGTATTTTATTTCTGGTGAAGCACCAACATTTTTCATGGGTGAGGGTGTGTAGAGGGCAGGCCAAACCTTCCATTCTCACAGAATCAGCAGGGAATATTTTGAGTGTAATGTAGTGGGGGCATACGGTCTCCACCCCAGGGCCTGTCCTAAGGGCCAACAGCCTTGGTCAGCTGCTTAGTGGAAGAAAAAGGTTCAGAGTTCCACATTAAGCCTGGGATTCCTTGCAGGGCAACAGGGAGCCAGACAGACCTTGGAAGCAGGAAATACACAAAAGAACTCAGGTAAAGGACAGTAGAACACCAGTTTCTGGAGGAAGCTTTTATATATATTTACTAAAAAAAAAAAGAGCATGTGTTCTGGAATACAGTTCTGTCATGTGGATGATATGTTATCAACCAGCTAGACTTGAATAGAGTGTATAGAATTACATAGTTTTACTCATTCATTTTTAAAAAGAAAAATTGGATTCATTACATCTCTGTTAGTGGGAAATGTACAGGAAAGGCTACATTTAATTGCTTACTGTATTCAAGCCTACCAAAGTACAAGAGGTGTTGGATTAACTTAGAATTTTGTTAAATGGATTTACATAGTGTTTAAATGACTAAAAAGTTACTTTGAAATGGTATAATTCTCAAGTAATTTTTCATTCCTTTAGTTTAGACAATTTGCCTTTGTTTGGCTAAATGGGAAAAAAAAGAAAAATGAAAATTAGTACACATTATTGTACAGTTAGTTTATGTTCACTTGCGAGTGTGCAGGAAAGAGCAGGACATTCAGCCTGGCCATGCTACTCTTTTGATACAGGTTTTGGTAGATTCTTTAGTAGCTCATGATTTCAAATGTTTTTTTCGGTGAACACAATAAAGAGGAAGTCCTTAAAGGAGAGAGTAGCAGCGCAAACTTCCCAGAATAGCCCCAGGAAAGACTAGCTCATGACTGTCCCAGGAGGGGAGTTGTGTCCATGTGACCTGCCACAGGTAGCTAATCCTTCTCACTCCAGGAGGGTTGAAGGCAGGCTGACCTGGAACAGCTTGCTGGAAGAAGTTCCCCCTGGGGACCCAGATCCAAGAAAAGCAAAGCCTTTAATAATTAAGAACCCAAAGAACATGGCTGCCTGACTTGCCGAGAGTGATTCTCTGCGTTTCCCTCGTCCAGTCATGCCTGCACCAAATACTAACGATGGCTGCCCATGTTGGTGCTGGATGGGATATCTTCACACACTGGAGGAGGAAGGGAGTGGGCAGATGGGTCACTTACAAGAATTTCTGTGCCACCTTTAGTTTAATAGATATTAAGGTGGTGACAGGAATAAGGGCTATTAATAAGGCACAGTGATAATAAATGCTTAGTTCTATAACCACCGAATCTAGGACAAGAATGACATGGAGGCAGAACTATCCCTGGGAAGAGAGGTGGGAAAGAGTAAAGTTTGTTGAATGATCTACCATATTTATATTTATAGAGGAGTATATTTATTAGGAATGCAGTTATATACTACACACATATTTAGTATTCACTCAGTGTTTGCTGTGTGACAGGCTGGTAATAAGCATCTCACATGAGTTCTCTCTCTAGACTTTTACAAGAATTCTGCGAGTTAATTATTCATCTCATTATGCTTCTATCAATGCGATCTCCCAGTTAGTAAAGGGAGTCCAAACAAGGCTGGGTTTTCTGATTCCAACGTGGGCAAATTTCAGTTGTTGTAGGAGACCTATTCTTGTGTCTATATCAGCACCATTGACTGCTCGGTGGGTGATTGAGAGCAGACCAATATTCATGCGACAGAATCGATTGCATCTGAAAATACAAATGGCATGCCTGAAGAAGGGGAAGTATATGGTGTCAAAGGATGTGACATTTTAATTGCTAGACCCCTGGAATGGTAAGGATTAATTAAGAAGCAGAAGAAAAAAAAAAGAGTCAGGGACTAAGTGTAATTTAAAAAAGAGATTTATAGCCGGGCGGTGGTGGCGCACGCCTTTAATCCCAGCACTCGGGAGGCAGAGCCAGGCGGATCGCTGTGAGTTCGAGGCCAGCCTGGGCTACCAAGTGAGCTCCAGGAAAGGCGCAAAACTACGCAGAGAAACCCTGTCTCGAAAAACCAAAAAAAAAAAAAAAAAAAAAAAAAAAAAAAAAAAAAAAAGAGATTTATAATAATGCAGTTGGTTCTATGGAAATATGACAGATAAAGAGCTCATGCATATTTCAGAAAGTTTCTATTTCCAGCCTTAATTTGGTAAGTTTATAACTGATAGGAGAATTCAATTGGTTTATGATTTATTTCCTCTTTCTTTGGGTAGATTGTACTCATTTATAGATCATTGAGACATTTGCTGCTAGGTTATTTGTATAAAAATGGTAATTTCTAGTCCTAGGCAACGACACTGACGTCTGTTCTGCAGAGGGCCCCAGAACAATCCCATGAAAGACTTAATGGGCATGGGATCAGTTTTGATCCCCATCAGCTTTACCTGGGTTTCTGGGAGGCAGGGAGAAGGGATAAGACAGGACCTCGCACCAGATTGCCCCTCTCTTTGCTATGCTCAAGCTGACATCTCACAGATCCTGAGCTCTCCCTATGCCTCAGGCTGGTACCACATCTGCCTCCCATGTCTGGTTACTTCTCTGAAGACATCACTCCTCCGCTCACATCTTAGTTCTCTGGAGGGCTCCTTTCAAATGTCGGCAGGTTGTGGGGGCCCCTCCGGCCCCTAATATAAAGAAGCCATTCACTCTACTATTTTCTCCCTTCTTTCACTCTATTATTTCTATGGTGCTTGTCACCAACTCAAACATACGTTACTTACGCAATTTACATGTCTGATGGGTTTATTAAGCTTCACCAGCTACTGCCTCGCAGTAGACTGAGTTCTTGGAGGGGAAAAATATTGTCCGGTTTGTTTGTTTCTATATTTTCAGCAGCTTGAACAACACCAGCAATGCAGTATAGAGATTTATTATATTCATAGAGATTTATTAAATGAGTAAAATAATTGACTAATTAATGAAGATATATGCAATAAATGTTATAACATAATAAAGATAGCACATATATGTAATGAATGCATATAGTGACTGTATGTTGAATTATATATAAGAATATATACGTATGAACTGTGCAAGAGCCAAATTGTTGACACAGATAATAGTCACTAGAGAAATTCGTAGAAAATGCTTGGTCCTGCACCCATTTCTAACTTGTACTGGGTGAAAACTGACTGAGGAAAAATAGTCTGCCTCTTAAATATCTTCCCCAGAGACACGCATGGCAGAGTACTTAATGTAGTACACACACTCCTTGTACGTTTGTAGGGATTTTACATTTATAGGAGGAGTTGTATTCTTGTGGCACACCGACATGAGGATTTAGATGAATGGTAAGTAGAAGAAAGGGCATCGGCCTCCCACATAAGGTGCAGATGGAAACATGGTTTTCTATGGCACAGCATCAGGGTATGCTGGCAAGAGCAGATGCGTGAGGCTACGAAAATCTAGTCATATGAGACTCAGCAAAACACAGTTGCTAAGATTTCCAGAACTTTCGGGGTTTGTAACTCTCATCAATTTGTTGTTGTTTCACATTAATTATTGAGCACTAATTGTTTGCCAGTAATTTGTTTTGATGCTGAGGACAAAGTAGTGAGCAAACAGAATAAATCTGTCTGTATCTACCTACCATTATAGCTAGAGGAAGGGGATTGTATGTCACATCCTGTCTATAAAAGGTAAGACCTGTCCAGCAATCGACCAAGGCAGGCAGGGGCCGCCAGAGTGCAGGGCATGAGGGCTGCAGTTTCAGGACCTGAGCTAGGGCAACTGTCGCTGAGACATGAGTGAAGTCTGAGAGCCACTGACATCTGGAGCAGTGAGTGGAGGAAGTGGGAAACTGTAGACCTAGCCTCCTGCTCACAGGCTCACGGGCAAGGAAGGAGGCCAGTTTGGCACCCAGCGGGAAATGGAACAAGGTGGAGAAGGCAGAGCAGGAAGGGATGAAGGGAAGGGAGACCCAGGAGCACCCATGGGCCTCAGAACCTGGTTAACTGGCTAAGAAGGGAAGCTGGTAGGCAAACTGGACCAGAGACAGTGCTGAATGTGATGAGGAGGTTAAAGGGAGCCCTGTGTTTGCCCTGTTTCTTCTGTATGAGTTGGAGGTAGAGATGAGTTCATTGCCTCCAGTCAAAGTCAAAAGATACTTATCCATTTCACTTTTGAAAATATTCTTTGTGGACCAGGACATCTGCTGTGAGGTAGTATCTTCTGTATATGACAGGGATGCTGCGCTCATGAAATATCAGCAATATGGTCCCTAAACGAAAGATGAAAAACACCAACAACAATCCACATGCCAATATTTTAGAGTGACTTCCACAAGGCCCACCCCTAGAGGAAGAGCTATAGGAAATTAATGACTGTGGAGAGAGGGAGAATCAGCCTTCTCCAGGGACGAGTCCTGTGACATAGATTTCCCAGTTCCAAGCAGTTAGCCATGAACACATATACATGTGAACAACATGAAATGAATGCAGTAGGGTGTGTGTGTGTGTGTGTGTGTGTGTGTGTGTGTGTACATACATACATACAATTACAGAGTAAGAGGTCATAAAGATGCAAGGAAATGGGGTGAATCAAAGAAGAGTTGGGGGGAGGAGATGATGTCAGTATAGTACTTATACATTAAATTCTCAAAAAAATAATGATAGAAAAGTAGAAATGAAGAAAGAAAAAAGAATAACATCCCCTGAATCCAAAAATGTTATTTCCCAGTTTGAGAGAAACGTCTTTTCTTCCACTCCAGCTCACCTCCTAACGCCTCAGCGTTCCTTACCCGTTACTCTTGCTGTGGCAGATTCATCTCCAGGAAGCTTCCTGGAGTACATGGAAGACAAGTAGCCAGTCCGCATCTCTCCCACTCACTCGGTGTTCACGAATGCAAGTGACCTTGAGTTATATAGTCTTTCTAATACAGATTAAGAGAAAATGAATTAGAAGAAAAAAAAAAAACCTTCTGTAGATGTCTCTGGTGTCTTTTGGTTCTAATAATAGTTTAAATGATCATTTTAGGTTCAACACCTACCACAGAATAAAACAGACATTATTCAAAACTGTACCTTACTGCTGTGCATTAAAGCAATATACTCTAGAAAATTCCAAGAAGAACTTTAACCAACCATGGTAGTTCTCAAAAGTATGAGACAATCTTCCTTTCATATTTATGCAAATCTCATAAATTGTTTAGTAGTCTGACCTTAATTTAGCTTAGGTATTTCAAGAAATTTGTGAAGATATAATAACTTCAGAATTCCAGGTGTGGGATCTCCCCCACTTGAAATGCACTTCATCACGGGGAGCTGAAATGGGCCTGACATTCATACATAAACTGATGTATCTGTTCATCACTTTTTAATAAGGTTAGTGGCTTTTAGAGCGCTTGCCTTGCCCTTTAGGAAAGGCCACGTGTGCTCCTAAATCACCGTGAGGAATGCGCGGCACTCCAGAGGACAGACTGAATCAGGCGCACCTGGGGGTGAGTCACGGCTCTCTTGGATGGCTGATAAGCACTTGTTTTTGAAAGATTTTAGCTTCCCATTCAAACGCCGTAGTCTGAACACTGAATGACTAAAATCGGGTTTGTGATTTTTTCCGTCAGCACTTTGCCACATATTACGTCAAGTTATCACACACCACCTAACACAATTCATCAAGTAGAAGTTAGCCAGCCAGTCTGAGTATGCCTTTCATTCTATGTTGGGACAGGGTCTTGCTGTGTAGCCCAGGCTGGCCTGGAACTCGCCCTGATCCTGAGTGATGTGGTAGCAGGTGTTCACTGCCATGCCCGACAGCAGTCTTGACATTCTTGATACTGTTAGTGGAGGTTTGTAATGGAATGGTGCTAGCCCTAAGGAAATACAAAGGCTAATTTAAGCTACTGAGAGGGAACTTTCACTATAATATTCTAACTCAAAGTTTTATTTATCCAGGCACAGCAAAATCTCCACAAAAATTTCATTTTGAAGCCAAAGTTGAAGAAACAAGAACAAATCCCCTCAGTGCTATCAGGTCCTTCTCCAGGGGCATCCATTTCAAGTAAACTCAAACAGAGTTTGGTGGAATATGTTCTCTTTGATATCTGCACAGTTAAATAAAGGAAAGAGGGATGGACACACACACACACACACACACACACACACACACACACACACACACACACGAGCACAAACACACAGGTAAAAGCATAGCAAGTTGATTGTCTTCATCAGAAATCCTTTGAATGTTTAACAGTGTAAATCCTTCAAGTGCCTGCTACTCTGAGATTCACAAAAGTTCTAGGATGAAGAGCACAGCCTCAAAAATATATTTTAGTATAAAAGTGGCTTTAAAATATGGAAAAATACTAAAATTTTATAGGCAGATGTTTTTTCTAATGTGACTCTTTATGACTGCAACAAGGACATGTTCATTTCTCTGCCAAGGAGGTAAGGTGCCAGGTCCATTTCTGACACTGTCTCTTGATAATAATGCAGATAGGAAATGGAAACATCTTTTTTATGATTTAATTTGAATGTTTCCATCTCTTACAATTATGTAGTTACTCTGCTAACCTGCTAAACACCACTACGTAGTCTTTTCAGGATTGATGTAATACTGTCTACATGTAGGTCTAGGGAAATGTTTGCACATATATTAATACTGTGGTAAATATCGATATTTTTTAAATTTGTTGTCCAATAAATCAAAAGAGAGAGATTGCCTTTTCATCAAAAGGTCATGGATTTGAAGGCTTGGATTCTGAGAAAATTCACTTTCTTACTGTTCTGAGAAAATGGACATTAGACTCCACACAGATCATGGAAAAAATGAGCTAGACTCAAAAGCTCAGCTATAAAAGTCACAGAGAAGGTGAATTATTGTCAGGAGTTTTACAGCAGTGACTCGCAGCTGCACAACAATAGCCTGTACAGAAAGAAAGCAGAAGCAGAAAGGTGTTTGAAGAATACATCACAGTTTGGGAATCCAAAAACCTTATTTATTTATTAATAAATTTTTTTTTTTTTTTTTTGGTTTTTCGAGACAGGGTTTCTCTGTGTAGCTCTGCGCCTTTCCTGGAACTCGTTTTGTAGACCAGGTTGGCCTCGAACTCAGAGAGATCTGCCTGGCTCTGCCTCCTAAGGGCTGGGATTAAAGGCGTGCACCACCACCGCCCGGCTAAACCTTATTTTTAATTGAAATATAGTTAAGAGAACACTAGTATTGCGCTGTCAGTATGGGGCACACAGACCATTCGATAAGCATACAGTTAATATCTGTTGCTTTTGGAGTGATGAAAGGATGAACGAAGAAAAAAAGCCATTTCCAGATTTGTCTCTTTTGTTAGCACAAGAAAGTTCATTGGAAATCAAATATTGCAGAATATCAGTAATTCATTTATTTATTCATCAAATAATTACTGCCTCTGATGCATTATTCTAGGTCCTCTGGAGAAATCAGTGAATCAGATGGGTATCATCTCTGATGTCTCAGTGTTTGTGAGGAGTCTTAGTATCAGGATAAGCATGGAGAATGCTAGCAACTCTGATAACATTCGTGTCTGTTGAGGCTTTCTGGTGGACTCGGGCCTTGTTAAGCATGCCACCAGTTCTGATACATAGAAATGCACAAGGAACAGCTGGAGATATTGTAAATATAGACTTACAGGTTCCATGCTGTTTCTAGCCCCATTGCTAGCACCGGAGTCTAGAAGTCTGCATTTGTAAGACACTTTTCAGGTTTGGTTAGTGGAACTAGATTGAAATCCAGTGTTGGGGCCCAGTGTTGAGATCTAGCCCCGACCAATTGAAGGGTCCCTTAAAGAGAGAAGTAAGGAATTGAGAAATGCTAGATAAAATATAGATGAACATAGCTTCGGAAGGGCCCTGGGTCAATACCCAACAGCCTTGAGATAATTTTTAATGAGCTTTTTATACACTAGAAAGGGGAGAGGCAAAAACCTCCCCCTTTCAAGATCAAAGCACAATGTACAACCAAGTGTAGACCCTTCAAAATACCTGGTAACCACACCTTTGGCCAAATCATCCCATTATGCAGCCCTGCTGGATAAAGCAAGCTCAGACTTTCTGACCTTGAGTAAGGTCTTACTAGGGAGCCTCTCTGGGCCCCCACAATCCAGGAAATCAGACAGAAATCTGACTTCCTCTTATACAGTTTGTGTTCATGCATCAGCATGAACATCATGATCACCAGTGGCCATTCATTTGTGCCTGTTTAAGCTCAACCTTATTTGACTATATTCTGTTGGGTGTTTGAAGACATTTTTTTTCTTTATGGGTTTGTGGGACATTATTGTAATTATTCCCTTACATGCTGTCAAAGTCTTATCATTTCTTTGTTTGCTCACTTGGGAAAATTCAGATCAATATGAAATCTGACTATGGAGTTACAGAAAGATATGCATATGCTCATAATTCTGATTTAAAGTTTCTGATTTGAAACTGAAATGTTCTTTCATTTTGATCAGAAATCTTGTGTGTGTGTGTGTGTGTGTGTGTGTGTGTGTGTGTGTGTGTGCACGCGCGCGTGTTCAGAGGACAGAGGACAACCTCAGGTGTCATTCACAATCAGGTCTTCCTGTTTGCCAGGCATGCGTTTTACAGGCTGAGCTATCTCTCCAACTATTTGGTCAGAAGATGTAAGTTCCCATGGTTCATTCGATCTCCCGGACAGCAGCCATTTCACATTCCCGTTCTGTTTCTGATCTCCAATCAATAACTAGTCAGCCGTGGACAGTTATTTTCTCAGAGATAAGGAGGTAATCAGAAAGGATCTTTAGAGACATTCAATAACACGGTAATGGACATCACTATGTGTTCTGCTCTCTCTTCTGTTAGAAATGAGAATCCATCCCGTTCCTAGAGAAATGGTGTTTCTACCTAAAATGCTCCATGCTGTAGCTAATTATCTGCATAGAAATTAGAGTTTCTGAAAGATAAATGACAGAATTGGTGATTTTCTTCTTTGTATTGATACCTCACTTCCTTTGCCTAGTTTGAACATTTTATAAGTTACTAAGGTGGGGCTGGAGACACAGCCCATGTTCCAGTCCTTGTTTAGCGTGTACAAGGTCCCAGGTTCAATCCCCAGTACTAGAAAAAACATTGTATGACAAAGCTTCTAAAGTGTGCAGTCTGGAGATTGTTAGTAAAGTCACTTTATGATAATTCTTGTTTAAGTATTTATTTTGGGGGTTTGCTTCTTTGTAATTCTTTGTGTAGTCTGGATATGAACATTGTATGCTACAAATATTATCTCTACTACATTTACCTGATGATCAAGATTAACCACCACAGATGCCAACGTATGGATTAATTCCTCCTAAAGGTTGAGCATCACCCACTGGTATAGCTAGCTCACATTTCCATGAATATTACTGTTGATTTGGTCACTTATCAATGTTTACTGAGCAACACTGAAGTAAATCTCTTGTTTATATAGTCTCACATAATCATGGTTCTATTTCTAAATGATGGAGATCCAAAATGGGATGTCAGTGTCAGAGGTATGATCAGAAGGAGTAGTTTACGTTTCAATAAATGTTACCAGAGGCCTTTAAAAAAAGTAGAGCCATTCATATTCTTATTTTTGAGTTCTTAATCGCCCTTGTTTGTAAATTGATTCTTATTTATTTACATACTTACTTATGTGGAGGTCAGAGAACACTTGTAGGATCAGTTCTCCTCTTCCAACATGTGTTCGTCCTAGGGATTGAACTCAAGTTGTCAGGCTTGACATGCACCTTTAGTCACCGAGCCATCTTGTGGACCTTTATTTTTGTTAATCAGAATGGAAAATGGCTACAACTGGATTGCTTTCTCTCATTTGCATTCCCCAGACTACAAGAAGAGTTGATTATCTTGTGTTTGCTAATTGTGTGAGTTGCTTGGCTATTCTTTCAGGGTTATCTTTTCTTAGCTATTTGCACTCCCACACCCTAGTTGCCCCTTTTTAAAATTGTTTTTCCACCTATACTTTTATTTACATTGACACTGTTTTGGATTATTTTTTTCATAATCCATCACTTGCCTTTGAAGTGATTAGTGATTTTTTTCTATTAAAAATTTAAGTGTTAAAAATGGAAGAGGTGGGGGCTGGAGAGATGGCTCAGCAGTGAAGAGCACTGGCAGCTCTTCCAACCGATCCTGAGTTCAATTCCTAGCACCCACATGGTGGCTCACAACTATCTATAGTGGGATTTGAAGGTCTCTTCTGGCATAAAGTTGTATGAGCAGATAGAGCACACACACACACACACACACACACACACACACACACACACACACTATAAATACATACATACATACATAAATTGTAGCTAGAGTTTTCCTGCCTTGCCCACAGTCAGGACAAATCTCTGTCATCTGCCAGTCCCACAGCCACTCAGACCCAACCAAGTAAACATAGAGACTTATATTGCTTACAAACTGTATGGCCGTGGCAGGCTTCTTGCTAACTGTTCTTATAGCTTAAATTAATCCATTTCAATAAATCTATACCTTGCCACGTGGCTCATGACTTACCAGCATTTTCACATGCTGCTTGTCCTGGTGGGTGGCTGGCAGTGACTCCTTCTGCCTTCCTGTTCTTTCTTTTCTCCTTTCTGTTAGTCCTGCCTATACTTCCTGCCTAGCCACTGGCCAATCAGTGTTTTATTTATTGACCAATCAGAGCAATTTAACATACAGACCATCTCACAGCAATAAATCTTTAGAAATGGATGGGGCACAGGGTGCCTCTTCTCATGCATTCTGGGTCACACACTTCTTTGGCTCAGAATGATAGGAGCATTTTTTTTTTTACCTGCAGTTTCCAAAGCAGAGAACTAAAAGCTCAAAAGGAAATTGTCCACTGAAAAGGAAGAATCTGACTTTGCATGCATTCTCCATGCTATATAAAGGTATAGTACAAACTTTCAGTGCCAAGAAAGATGCATAAATGATTTTTGTTTTTGTATATTTTTGAAGAGTAAAGAGCAAATTGGAAGTTTTGTCTTTAGTCATGAATGGCCAGTAACTAACTCAAGTACAACCCATTGCTTATTTGTTTAGTTCCAGTCATTTTCAATGTCACCCATCACTTTATTAGTTTCTAATGATGTAGAAGTGTAGCCATAAATGAGTCCAAGTTACAAGCACTTTAGTTGAACCTATTAACTTCCCAAGTCATGAGATACTTCTAACTGCTTATTAATGTTTAATTATACCGTAAGTTTTGATGACTTGCTATATATTAACATATATACTCTTTCTTGTTTTTCTTGACAATTTTTTAATATTGTTATTATAGAAGGAAAACAGATTTCATATTCTTTAGATCTATATGGTGATAACTGTAGCCATGGTGTAGTCTAATACATTTCTCTGCTGTATGGTCATTTAAAAAAATGAATACAAACAAGTAATTGTGTTGACAGTGATTTAAAACAAAACTGTGTAAAGTTCTGAAATATAAATGTCAAGTTATTGGTTGTGATTGTTGCATGATGAGAAATCACACAGAGGTGTTTTGTGTTTCCTTGAAAGTTTTGTATTGATGTAAGTAAAATTTATAATTAACCCTTAATTCAGAAACTCATATTTCAAAATGAAAACATGGAGTAAAAGAACAGCCAAATGTAGACTGCTTTAAGGAAGTCCTAGGCCGTGTTTTCAGAAAAGCTAGGCAATAAGAAATAGAAAAGTTTACTACTTTATTAATATTTAAAAATGCCGTTTACTGAAAACTTATACAGAGTGGTGTGGATTTTAGTCTCTGATAACCAAAGAAAAATTGGTAAATGTCCCTTGTTTTCAAATGGATATGTAAACTAACTTTAATATGATGAGTGTCTCGGTATTGGTCACCTTCCTGAAACCTGGGCTAATGATACTGCTGATTTTTACACCATAGTTTGTGAATTGTCTCTTTCATGTTATATCAAATGTGGTCTCATCACAGAGAACCTCTATTAAGAAACAGTCTAGGCAAGAAGCAAAGGGATAACATATTGAAATTGAGCACCAATTAATGAGGGAGAGTCAATTTTTATTTTCCCTTGGCTTATTAACATGATTTGAAATCAACCTAAATATTGCTTTTCTTTGCAGCAATCTTAAATTTTGCCGTTTCCCATCTTTCCCTGAGGCCTGTAAAGTGCTTGCAAAATCATCTTTGATCTTTTGGCTTGAATTGCAGTTGTTTCCATTAACGCTTGAATTACGCAGAGCAGCGAGATGAGGCTCCTTCTCTGAAGCTTTCATAAGCATCTTAAATCATCTTTAGATCAAGACTATCAGCGCATCAAGATGCAAGTCTATTAACATATCGAAATGCTCACATTGGGCCGCAACACAGAAAATTGCAGCAGTATTTCTAAACCAAAGCCGTAGGTGACATGAATGCTTGCCTTTTATTTAATTGAGCTGAATATAAAGCTGATTTAGAAGGCCACCTCTTTTTATAATTTGTGCAGCCTACTTTCTTAATTATCTAATTTCTATTCTTCCATTGCCTGGAGCGAAGTGCTTACTCAGGGAGTTGCAATTTGTGGTCACAGATGGGCTTAAATTGAAACAAACAGATCATCTGTGACCTCCCTAAAGTTCTATTGTCCACTTAGGAGACCCACTTGCTGTGAGCCTGGCCAGGCCTTCACCTCTTCTGTCCTTTCTGAAAGTCTCTTATTAAAGTCAGGGCGGCTGGTGAAGAACAGTGGTCCATCTTTATCCTCAAAGGGTAGATGTGAATAGTAACAGTATAAACCATCCCGAAAACAGGAGCTCAAGTCTTCCATGTCTGTCACCCCAAAAGAGCTGTTTGACCCTGACTGAGGTCAGTTCCCTTGTTAGTTATTAAATGTAAGAAGTGTATTTAATTAATCTTTGTATCTGTAGTTTTTGTAATTACAATCAATGGGATACCCTTCCATGGAGTAGGGAGTTAGCTTTCTATTCCTGCCATCAATTTGTTACCCTCTGTGTTAAACTAAAAATGGAGTGATTACATACAATTATTTATTAGAAACAAGACACAAACTGAAAAGCTGTTCTGTAAAAGAGCAAGGTCTATTTACTATAATTTAAAAAAATACTTAAAAATTTCTTATGCAATTTTATTCATTTCCATGGAGACATGGGCGTTAAATATTGCTTTCAGTTTATATCCGAAACCCCCAGCACATAGTTTCAAAAAGGACAAAGGTAGCATTTCCACTGACAACATAATTGATGGATGATTGACTACATCTTGATGTAGAAGAAAACTTTATGTACACAATGAGATGCAATTCAGCATGAATAATTGTGGAAGCTTATATTTCAACCATCAAAGTCAATCATCCATGTCAAAAAAGGGAGAATAGAAGCCAAGCAAAAGTTCATATGCAAAATATACTGGAATCTTAAATCATCTCTAAGCACATTATGATCCAGAGGCACAGAAAAAAGCCATTGAAATAGTGTGCAGGTCATGATGAACCAAGAGTTTTGTTTTGGAATTTGTTATACCCTTTTGGATCTTTTTGCTTCTGTTACTTTGTGTTCTGAAACAACAATAAAAATATTAGTTTTTATTTTATAACAAGAAGTACTTATTTATATTATTTATAAGTATAATTTATTTATGTTCATGAATATTTGACTTCTTCCTTCATGACATTGTATACTGTGCACATAAAACTTAAGACATGCTCTTGAAAGCCGCATTTTAGAAGAGACTTTGTACTTTCACCAAATATAAGAAGGCTGTGAAGAAGTCTGGCTATGAAGCCAAAGCAGGGCCAGCTGAAATAGCGTGGGATAGTTGGCTTGTAGGACAGAAGAGGGAATGGAATACAGAAGCATGCCGTAGAAAAGCGTGGTTTGATGCTTCCACCGAGGAAATGACAGGCAAGGGGCTTTCAGTCCTTTGAAAGGAATAAAGTTTTGTAACTGAAAATCAGGAAAAGAGCAATTAGGGGGGGCACTAAACAATAGAGCTGCAAGTATTAAGTCATCAATCATGTGTTGAGGATGCTGCAGAAATTTTAATACTCTTGAGGACCATGTTGAAGTGAGCAGTCAGATTCAGCAGGTGCAGGTCGATGAGCTGCACTTCTGATTGTCTCAGGAGATGGAAAGGCCAGTGGTAGCAAATGCAGGGGTCTCTACCTTAGGAACAAACATAGACCAAGTGACCACTAACACACTTCTCAGTTTTACTAATTCTGCCAATTTATGAAGCTACTGCAATTTGCTTTTCCTTAAAAACAAAAACAAGACCCTTTATTGTGAAATAAAAGAGAGAATGCAGAGCAAACAATGATTGTTTTCATGTTTTACCTAAATGTGGATGTGTAGGACCTATGTGTGGTATTGGTCAGTGGTTAGTACCATTCATGCATGTGGTTTTTCTGAGGCCCGTGTTAGCCCAGGCCCTTGTGCTTGCTAGGCAAGTGCTCTACCATGAAGCTAAAGCCCTGATTTAATGTATCTTTGGGTATCTTTCACTCAGGCCTACAAACCCTCTTCACCATTTTTCTTGTCCTTACAGTGTGTCTGTGAGGCACCTGAGCATTGTGTTTGACTTTCCTACAGTCTAGAGCCCACTGTTACACCCAGGCTGCAATTCAGCAGCCTCCTCTGTCCTCAGCCTTCCCTGGAAACTGGCAGCCTTATTCACAAGTGTGATCAGATTCAACTTTGGTCCTTTTGTGGCGGTCACTAGGTGATGAGCTTTTGAATAACTTTGTCCATAATCCCTGGTTATTATGATTTTTAAGGTGATGATCAACACCTTTGAATACCTGTATTCGTTAATTACTTGGGCAGGGAAAATACTGAAGGGATGTATTGTCTCATCTGCTGTATGTTGCTGTTTTTTAATGAGAACAGCAGGATGTACTTTTTACCTTCTCCTCTTCTCTATTTTCAAAATGTACATTTGATTTCTGTCATAACACCAGTTTACACACACATATATATATTAATATATCATATATAACACACATTATATATGTAGTGCATGTTATAAACATATATTTTAACACTTTAAAAAGTCTTATTTTTATTATTTTTAAGAATTTGGTAGTGCATGCATGTCTGTACATGTGTGTAGGGGGATGGTATGTGCACACGAATGCAGTTACCCACAAAGCACAGAAGAGGGCGTAGGATCTCCTAGAGCTAGAATTGCAGGTGGTTATGGGCTGCCAGATGAAGGTTCTGGGAACAAAACTTGGGTCTCTACAAGAGCTATACTGACTCTTAATGCTGCACCATCTTTCCAGTCCATGATTTAATGCCTCCCCTTTTGTGACTTGATCAATTACAGTTCTTATTTTTATTGGCTCGTGTAGGGGGAAGTTTCTCAGTCCCGCCTAGCCCCACAGCTGGACAAATCTCTCCTACTCAAACTCTCACAGCCACTTATAAAATAATCACTCTGAGGCTTACATTAATTACAATCTGTATAGCCTATGGCTCAGGCTTGTTGCTAACTAGCTCTTTCATCTTAAATTAACCCATTTCTATTAATCTATGTGTTGTCATGTGGCTGTGATGTTACCAGTCTGCTGGCATCTTGTTACTCCTTGGGCAGCGGGCTGGAGTTCCTCTTTCCCACCTGTATCTTTCCTGTCTCCTTGCTTGAATTTGCCACCCGCCTCTAAGCTGCCTTGCCATAGAACAAAGCAGCTTATTTATTAACCAATGGGAACAAGAACAACATATATTCACGGTGTACAGAAAGACATCCCATAGCAGACTCTCAAATTTCCCACTTTTGGCCAATGGGTTAACTTCCAAAGCTTATGTTCTGTTAATACAATGGTCTTCTCATTAATGCTTGCTGTGAGATCATTTATAAGAAATTCTAGAATAATAATACTGATTATAAAAAAAAAAAAACCCAGAACATTGTAGATCTGTGACTGCTTAGGACCAAAGGTATGTTTTTGGATTTTATATATTTTTCTTGGTCATTTGTGGGTCTAGTTCTGCAAGTGACCACTAGCAACATTGTTTGGAGACTGAAAGCTTAGGTTACCTTAATCCCTTCACACTAGTAAACTGTGGGTCCCTTGTGCTCACCTCCATTACAAAGGTTAAGCCTCCTCCAGTTTTCCTCGGCTGTGTTCTGGTTAGAGGTCCCCTGTCATCTCGTGGTTACTTTCTGGCTAATTTGAGTTCTTCTGTTCTAACCTTTGTCACTCTCCATTGCTTTTCCCTCCTCCCCCAGCATAGGCGCTGGTAAGTTGCACACTCTAGTTCTGTTGGCTTACCTCTACGTACTGTTTCGTAAATATACCCAGCAACAAGCATGATTCGTATGCAATGAAAAACATTGATCCTAAGCATGCATATTGACAAATTTTGACAGCCAAAGAGCAAATGCAGTCAGCCCAAAGCTTCCTTTCACACTTTTGGTTTTCAGGTCACATACCTCTGGCCCTGAGCATCCATGGTAGAGCTATGATGTTCTGTTTTATGATTAGTTTCAATATTATTCTAGAATTTTATATAATTGATGCCACACCAAACATTTTATTTTGTATATAGCTCCTCTTTATCAGTATTAAGATTTTTCAAACTTTGATATATATTTATTTACATTGCTGTTCTTAGGAGAAATCCATTCCTTAAGTAATTTTCGTTGTGTGGACGTACCACAATTCGACTCGCTTGCTGTTTTGATGGCACCCAGTTTTTGGCTTGTATAGTCATGTGAAGTCCATGTTCATGCTTTGCTCACTGTGCATGTGTCCTTTTATTTAGTACTTAGGAGAATTTTCTTTTGATTACTGTACTGAGAATGAATCGAATCATATGTTTTCTGTGAGATGAAGACAGTCTTGTTTTGAAACTGAAATGGAAACATCTGCTATCCTATAGAATTGTTCTAGGGATTTTGTAGCTTACAGTAGTTCTTTGTCTCTTTTCTGGGTTCCATTACACACAAGGAGAACTCAGAATTTAATAGAAGGCCCAGAGCCACTATGCAAAGTCGAAGAACCCTTGTTCCATGGAGCTTTCTCCTCACTGTTATCTCTCTGAGAACTCCACCTGCCTCCACTTGCTTGAACTCTTAAACCCACACCCTTAACTCAGAGATACCATTGTGTTCCCTGTATCATAGAGATCAGCTACCAGGTAGATATGTAAGATAATTACAAGGCTCGCTTTATTTTCTTCACTTCAGAGATTACAGATCCATGCTGGCTATTGCCTGATATCTACAACCTGATATTTCATGTGTGTTCAGTTTTCCAGTTGTGTACAGTGGAAAGTCTGATAGCATATCATACCCTATTATAAAGGTATCATAGGATAAATGGAAGGAGTTCTGGTATTTGCTGTGTTAGCCTCTCTAGAGCATTCATTATCTATTGGCTTAATGCCTCAGTTGTACATTCTATCAGGATTTCTACCTCAAGTGTAGCATTTTTTTTTTTTTTTTTGGTTTTTCGATACAGGGTTTCTCTGTGTAGCTTTGCGCCTTTCCCGGGACTCACTTGGTAGCCCAGGCTGGCCTCGAACTCACAGAGATCCACCTGGCTCTGCCTCCCGAGTGCTGGGATTAAAGGCGTGCGCCACCACCGCCCGGCAAGTGTAGCATTTTTAAAAGGATGGTTTTACTTTTGAGAGGACATGGGCAACTCTTTTTGTCTTAATCTTTGTTCAGAAAGAATTGAACATATTTTGTTCAGATGTTTTAAATGAAGTTTTCATCCCAAAGCAGGTAAGATGCTCTCATTCATTTCAATTCTATTTAATAACCCTAAATAATTAAAATTAATGGTTTTAAAGATAGTAAAACAATGACATTACTATCTCATTTTTTTAAATCATAAAATGACAATGGAAAATTGCAAAGCAGTGGAACTGTGAGAAGAAAATGGTATCATATACAAATCTTTCTTGATTTGAACCCAGTCAAAAGCAGTTGGCATGGGTAGGCATATGATTGAGGAGGTCACAAAGTCGTCTGAGCCCTCTGATAGTATCTGGCACATGGAGGTAGAGACAAGTAATGCCTAACTTTGAATCAAGATTTTAAAGTGATGGCCTTCCACACTTCTGTGTGATGAATTAAGTTGGAGAAGCAGCAGAGGTACTGGAAAAGGATAGTGAGAATTGCATAAGCTTAAAGAACCAGATGGAGTCAGCCACATCTGGAAGAAGTAAGTAGCCCTGTACCCGAGAGGAATCCAAACTGAGCTTTCAAGGCATTCACACAACTTCTGAGCAATCAAAGGTTTTCAGATATGCATACGTTTTTTAAATGAAATCACCACATAAGCACTGTTTCAATAATACTGAAAATTTAAACTTATGTACTTATTAAAGAAGAAAGACAGAGGGAAATTAACTATCAAAATCAAGGTAACAGACAAGATAAACTGAACAGAAAAGTAGAATGGGAAAGGTAGGACATATGAGCAGCTTGGCGTGACAGTAATTTAAAAAGGTAAGCAAAGTTGTACAGAGTGAAAGGTGAGAATGGGGAGGATATTTCTGTGGTGTCAGGTAGTCTTGGCTTTGCCCTATGTTAACTGATGGGTGTGTGCACACTAGCCCTGCATCTGTCATCTTCTGTGGATGTGGTACAAATGAAGAATGCCCATGGTTAGAAAGTAGATTTACTAAAGCAGTGAGGCTACGTGACTCTTGTTAGGCACACTTTTTTAAACCTAAAAGAAATAAATTCACACATTTGCAGCACGAATCTTAACAGGTCATAGTAATAAAAACAAACCCGAAGCCAGGTATTGGGGTGAATGCTGGAAGATCAGAGAAGCAGAACAAGCCACAGCCTCACCTCGCCAATTCTGCTTTGAGTTCTGAAAAAGCTGATTCTGTAATCACTCATTTGCTAGAAGTTATGGCCATCATGGGTATACCTGTACAAATTAAAACTGGCAATGACCCAGCATATGTCTCTGTTAAAATGAAACAGTTTTTTGCTTATTACAATATAAAGCAGATTACAGGTATACCACATAATCCTACAGGCCAAGCAGTTATAGGAAGATCAAACAGAACTCTAACGGATATGCTAAATAAACAGAAATGGGTAACAAAAACCCCTAGAAATAGACTGCATAAAGCTCTATTAACTTTGAATTTTCTCGGAGCTAATGAGAAAAGAACAACAGCTACAGAGAGACATTAGATAATAGAAAAAACTGCAGAATTAAATCAGCCTATATACATTAAGGATGTGCTGACCACAGAATGAAAACCAAGATACGTGTTACATTGGGGACAAGGTTTTGTTTTTGTTTCTACAGGAGAAGATAAGCTGTGGATACCATCAAAATTGATAAAGGTTCTCTTTGAACAAGAGAGACCTCTTAATTAGAAGAGGTGATAGTTCATCAACCAGCATGGCCATCCAATTTAAACTAACTTATACCATTAACTCATGCCTTTTCATTTAATCAGATATAACTTGTCAAAAGGGAACCTCCCCAAAATTAGTCTTGGGGAAAGGTTTCTATTTTTGTCTTTTAGGAGAATAAAGGCTAAGGAATCTGAAGAACACTAGACAAATGAGACATCTGAAGAAAAAGGACAAATCACCTAGAAAAAATGTCGCAAGAAAAAGAGTAAAATGGCCTATTGGTATATCATCTATAAAATTTCATAAGTCTTCCTAAATGTTTGTTTATTCTCTTCTCTAAAGACATTTAACACTATTGGTCTTCTTGTAGTCCCAGTTCAATTAAAATTTAAAGCTGACTTTGGAGGTGGAGAATGGTTCTCTCCTACTTTAAACTCAAGCATGTTGTTAAAAGGAAAATGCAAACTCCCTGTATCATGCCAGAAGAAAGAGCCATCTTCTGATATGTGACAGTAGAAAAACCAAATTAATTAAGGGACTATTCTATTACTACTAATTTCAACTCTTTGATTTTATTTTGAGTCTTTAAATTTTTGTTAAAGTATGGATTTTATATCAAAATTTACAAGATTAATATATATACATTTTAAACTTAGTTAAGATAATAATGATCATATAGAATACTAATTCTAGAAAAAAAAGGCTTCAATTAGTTGCCTATACATGTCTTTGTGTTGAGTCTTTATCAGTTTTCTGCAGGAAATCATGGCCAGGCCTAACACCAACTGAAGTCTCCAGGAAGAAGATGGGGCCCCACAACAACAATAATTCTATGTGAACAATAGTAATACCACTAAGCTGACAAACATCATCTTACAGATCAGCTTTGGACTACAAACTGCTCAGAGCAATTTTGAGATGGCTAGCTGAGATGATCCAGTTTAAAAGACTACTTGAATAAGGACTTGAGATAAGCCCTGAACTTTGGCATTATGCTCAAACTGGGTAAAAAAGGATATAGCTACCTTTCCTAGAATTTGATAATTAACCCAAAATTTTTCTTTTGAGAATAAAGATACCTTTGCCCATATCCAGCAGGAAGCAATTTTAAGAATACGACTCCCACATTCCCAAAGAGGAGGGGTGGGTGGGTGTTTTTTTTTGCTCTTCTAATGGATTCTGGGTCTGGGATAATTTTCATTGTTTAGGAGGGTTGGTTACAAGTTGTTGTTAAGGGTTAGGAAAAGAGCTAAGCAAAGGAGATTAGATTTAAGGTTCTTGTTTTTTAAAAAAAGATACATAGAAATGATAAAATAGAGGGTAGATTATTGAGTCTACTTGGAAAAATAAAGAGAAGATATAGATATGATATAGATAAAAAGATAGATTATTGAATCTACTTTAAAAGATAATTACTAGTTTTAAATACATTGGATTGGATTTTTGTATATTGTATACAAATTAAATATATTGAAATTGATATTGTTAGAAAATGCTATATGTATATTTCTAATCTTGTTCAAGATATTGTACTTATACTGTTCATTTAACAATGTAATGCAATTTGCTGATCCTTGAATGCTATTATTACCAACTATTAGGATATAAAGAAATGAAAGTTAGTAGTTAGACATTACATTCAAACTTGTAGGCATATTAGGTGGGTTTTCAAGATCGAGCAGATATATTTTAGATATACAGGTCATCTTCAAACCCTTCAGAGATCTACAGAATATCGCATTTAAAATGTTTTAATAACTTAGAAAATTTTTCTTTTGTTTATTATGACTATGAGACATGTCGGCTCCAGGCAGTACCAATCTACTTCAGAGAAAGTATGGGCATTGAAGAAACTGCATATGGAGTTAACTTTCAATGTGGCAAAAATTAGTCACTGGACAACAAAGTATCCTTTAATTGACTGCTGACAAACAGAACAAACAGGACAGACAGGACATGAAACAAAGGACTACTGATTCCTGCCAAGACAAGTATGGTTGTAGCTTTAACAAAAGGCATCTTCTGAGGCCAGGACAATATGTCACCATCCCTGAAGTGGCCTTTGCAATCGGGAAAAGGTATAGTGCCCTTTTCTTCAAAGGCAGCTGAACAGACAGTGGACTAGTGGCTTCTGATGTGCAGTGGAACAGTAGCTGAAACAGTTATTCTTGAAAGAGTAACTACGCTGATGGAGTCTAACCTCTCAATGGTAGACTGGCATTTAATAAAAGTGTTGAAGCCACTCACAAGTTGAGGAGAAAGGGATGCGGAGAAGAATGGGATGACTAGATGAAGCCACACACACATAGCCAAGAAGAATGGACAGCTGAATTCAAAAAATTAAAAACATCAACAATTTCCAGAATTTAAAATCCTGAATCATGATATGACACTAGTGGAATTCAGGTATTTCTGGTACATGGACGGCTCTCACCAAATGTGAGGTCGAACTGTTGACTTTGTGTACATCCTGATTCACAAATGAGTCTGTCAGATATGCTAAGCCTATAGGCTGAAGATGATGCCCCAACACTGCGGAGAAACCTCGGGTGACTGTCCAGGCAGCTGGCTATTTCTGTCAACTCACATTTTTTTTTGGAAGCTGCTTGTATGCACTTCCTGTTTTTATTTTTGTTAGGTGATATTATTTCCTTCTTGGGTCTCTGAGGGAGTTGAAGATTAGTTAGTTATAGTTGAAGATTAGATAGTTATAGTTATAGTTTTCCTTGTTAAGGATTTCAGAAAAGAAACTCACTAAAGAGGGGTAAGTGTATAAATTTGCAAGACCTTATAAGATAGTTCTGTCAGTAATATAAGTTAGGATTGAAAGTGAACCAGGTACATTTTGGACTTATCAAAATAGGATAGATAATGGAATTATTTTCACTGAATTTGTCAAATGCAAATGGACTAGACATTGTTTAGGTATTTATTGCTTATATATATTATATATAGTTATTGTACTTTTTGTATATAGTTTTTCTTATATTAGTTATAACCTTTTGCTTTTTTCTTTTTATTAAAATTGAAAGGGGGAAATATGGTGATATTTTATTTGTGCTGAATGTGATTTTATTTGTATGTTAATAAATAAAGTTACCTGGGGGTCAGAGATAATAACAAGCCATAGCAGAAGTCTGGCAGTGGTAGCACACACCCTTAATCCCAATCACATGACAGGCAGATCTCTGTGTGTTCAAGGACCCTACCAGCATGGAGACACACGCCTTTAATCTCAATACCAACCATAGAGACCTAGAGGTCTGTTTAGACAGGCAGTGATGAGGAGGTCATGTGGTTGGGTTTACAACCAATAAGAAGGCAGAACAGAAAGTCAATACAAGGACAGACACACAGGAAGTAGGCCTCTTTTGGAGAGGAAGGATGGCAGCAGCAGCGAAGGGTAGGAAAGGGATTTTAGTATCAGCTCTCAGCTACTGCTCTGACCTCTTGGGCTTTTAACTCTGCATTTGGCTCTGTGTTTCTTATTTAATAAGACTGTTACATCTACACAAAAAAAGACACAATAGATAAATTAGCATAGCAAAAAATAGTCAGTTATTTGCTTTAAACTACTCCAGACTCAGACAGCTTCTTAGTGGAATTTAGTCAAATGTTTGAGATGGATAAAAATACTTCAAAAGGTTTCCAAGCACAGGAAATGAAGATGTTTCCTATTTTATCGATAGCACAGCATTGGTGTAAACCAGACAAACATGACACAGAGCTGGACTTACAGTGTCATTTAAGCAGGTCCACACGAACTTTCAGCCTGCTGATGAAACAGTCACAGTGAAGCAATACTGTGGTCTGGCCAAGCCAAGTTCACACCAGGCATCTGATGAGAGCTGATTATCCATAAATCTAAATGTTACCAGGCAAGAAGTCAACAGGGAAGCACTTCTGAGAAGCTAAATGATAAAATTCGTACTAATTTCTAATTTAAAAGAGTCAATATAAAGAAATGGATGATTTCAAACCAGAAGCCATGGTCAGCTCAACGATGACCACGTTTCTATTAAAGATTAGCAGAGGAGATGCAATCCATTGTCATTGCTATGCAACATCACTCCATAAGGTAGAGTAAGGAAAGACGTAAAGACTTTAAAGAAAGTGGAAACCTCACCATTGGCAGTTAAGGGAATATTTATCTAGAAAATAGTTAAATTTTAGATGCCAATAATATGAAAGAAAAGTATTTCAATAAAATCTCAAATTAACAGTGGATATAATAATGAGTAACTGGTGCCTTAGGAGGTGATTCATTCAGTACACTCTCACTGCCCAAGCATGGGGACCAGAGTTAGGTCCCTAGCACCTGTGGTATGGTGTGGACCTGTAATACCAGCACCGGGGAAGCAGAGATGGGTGTGTTCCTGGGGCTTATTGGCCTCAGTGAGAGACCCTGTCTTAAAAACCAAGTGACACAGCTCCCAAGAATTGATCCTGAAGTTGCCTTCCACACACATGTGAATACACATGCATGTATGGCTGTATATACCCATGCACAGGATCATGGACACCTGCACACAAACACACTCAGTAGCCAAATAACAATGCATTACATAGTTGAAAACCACTGAGAGAGTAGATTTGAAAGTTCTGATCATGGATCTCGGTAAGTGAGGCAATATGCAAGTCAGTTAGCGTGCCTAGCCATTCCACAATGCATGGATACATCAAAATAGTGTGTTGTGTATACAGTTGTCACAATTAAAAAATAAAAAAATCAAGTAACATTCATATTAACAAACAAAAAAAGCACTTTGAAAATATGAGATCTCTAATTTCAAATAATATAAGGTAAAGTGTGTTGAAATAGATTAAACAGGTATGTAAAGGAACAAATAAGAAACATTGTACCTCTATGCATAGACTCATAGGTGGAGCATGGACTAAATAGAAGTTCATTGCTCTTAGACTGAAAGACTTGAGCATATCAAGAGTGCTCATAAAGCATTGATATTTTAATGAGAAATCGATGAAATTATTTTAAAAGTTCATTTGGAAAAATAGTTAAAATAAATTTCCATGTTTTTTCAGAAACATAAATAAACCCAGAAATAATAGATAGCCATAGGAAACAGATTGCAATTCACATGAGACAAACTTAGACTTCAAATATGTACTAAAATGTGTTGTTGGGGGGTGGGGGTGAGAGATGGCTCAGTGGTTAAGAACAATTGCCACTTTTCCAGAGGATCCAGATTCTGTTTCCAGCATCCATGGGACAGCTCCCCACAATCTGTAACCCCAGTTCCAGGGGTTCTGACTTCCTCTCTGACCTCTGCAGGCACTGAGGCAAAACACTCATAACCATAACATAAAAATAAATAACTCTTTAAAAATGCTGTCTTGAGGGAAATGCAAGTTAGGGCGGAGAAGACTGTATTTCTTCCTGGCTCTTAAAATTTAAAAATAAAACTGAAACTGTAGGTAATAAACCCAGGTGATAATGAACAGTGGTGAATAAACACTACTTTTGTTACAGAAAACTTTAGGACCTTGCACAGAGATGTTTATTGTCCCAAACAGCTGCATTTCTCCATTCCTAACGATATCATAATTTATCTAAAGGAAACTTCATATCTGAGTATCCAGTTGTTTTTATATTATGATCAAGGCCAAAATAAATATCCTTTTATAACTGAACAGGAGACCGTGAGGGACAAAGGATGTGTTCCCATCTTTGTAAAAGGAGACTGTCTGGGGTCAGATAGCATGAAATTTTATGATGCACTCTTACAAAAGGGTCATAATCAAATCCATGATGTTGTACAATGAATTTATATTAATAAAAAGGGTGGATAAAGAAAAATGAGATGTTTATGCTTACGTTCTGGAATATTCAATTTCAACTTCAAATGTTAATGATTAATTTTAATTGTGCTTGCTTGTTCTCTGGATAGAAATTGGGTTTGGAAAGTATAATAGATCTGTCATTTTATTGTACATTAAATTACACAGAATGAGTTCTTTAACCTCATGTATATTATTTATTAAGATATTTATTAGTTGGTAAACGGCAGGATGGAAATAGAGCTAACAGCTGGGGATGCTGTGACCTCAGATTTTATGGAGAAACAGAGCAGCTACTTATGCTTTGACACTGAGCTCACAGGGGCCAGAACCAACAAAAAGAGAGCTATAAATAAGAAGAAAAGGGAAATAAAATTATTCTATTGGGAAGACATCAAAGTTATCTGGATTTATTTCTAATTATTTTTCTCAATTAGCTCAAATTAGATTCAGACTGAGGAAGCATGCAATTATTTCTTCATAACAGTGTCATTTAAACCAATAAAAATGTGTGCTGCTTCTCAGCATCTTAAAGTTAAAATTTCCTTCTCTTCCTTTTATAAACTTCACAGCTGTTTCAATATACAACATAGCAACTTTCAATTTCTAAAAAATAAAAGTCTGGTAAACGTATATAAATGGGAAAAGTAACAGAAAAACCTGAACAAAATAAAATATCATGTGTCTGATTTATATGACATACAGCAAATTACTGAAAAAGAAATTTCAGTTTGATTAACTCTGAGCAAAATGAAGAAGTTGGGTTTTGATTTGTGTAAATCCCAGGTTTCAAAGAATATGGTTTAGTCTAAAGCTTACCTCAAACGGGTTAGAAATGCTGTCTGTCTTGGAAGTTCAAGAATTTTTCTTTTTCTGGACTTTAGTGAATAGTAAATGAAAAACAAAAAGAATGAACCTGCCAATGTAAGGTATTACATTTCTAGCTAATTTAAGCACAGATGTTTAATACATGTGTTTATTTTTGTATGCTAGTTGTGGTAAGAAAATCTGAAGTAAAATAATAAGTGTAAGTAACAATTAATATATCAAAATAAAATGATGCTATTTATGTACTGAGATGTTATTCTTCAAACAGAATTTGACATTATGGCACGTCAATAGATTTTTAACAATGAAGTACATGAAAGTCTAATTTAGTCTTCTTCAAAATGCTGCAAAACCTCTTCAAATATTTGTTCAGATGATTTCTTCTTGGACCATCTCATTTTAAATATACTCATCTATCTACTATTTCTTCTGGATTCTTCTTACACTGTTCCAAGTTTCTTTTTCATAGCATGTACTGTTTTTGAAAAGTTTACATACCCATTTATGGTCATAAATCTGGTGGGCAGGAGGGCACAGCCGTGTCTAGCTGGACTAACCTTGCACAAGAGTGTTAGTAAGCCTGCAAGTAAGTGAAGGGTCAGAAGACCCTGGCCACACTAGCCAAACATCATAGTGAATTCTCAGGCAAGGCCAGCAATTCAGTTCTCAAGGATTTAAAGGTATTCCTAATGGGCTAAGCAGAGGAGTAGATTAATTAAAAATTTAGAATCTATAAAATATATATGAAGCATCTCTGTGGTAAAACACATTAACCCAAGTACATGATTATATTAATTATTAATTCTGTAATAAAATTTAGCATTAAAATTGTTAACAATTTTTTAAATTTTTGTTATTATAATACAATTGCATTATTTCTCCATTTTTCTTCCTCTACCCAAGTGCTCCCACATACCCCTCCCTGCTTTCTTTCAAATTCTTGGCCTCTATATTATTAATTATTATGGTATGCACATATGTATACATAACCTGCTCAGTCCATATCATGTTTCTCATCTGTGTGCTTTCAGGGCTGACCATTTGGTATTGGATAACCAGCCGATGTGTTCTTCCCTAGGGAACACGTCTCCCATCATTCCTTAGTTGCCTGCAGTTCTTCGTGTGAGGTTGAGGCCTCACGGGCTTTTCCTTGTCCACTTCGGCATGTCCACTGGTGTTGTCCTTGTCCACCTCACATCTTCATTTTAATTACTGTAACACCCATTCCACGGAGAAATTAGAAACTCTGCATATTTTGACCCTCCTATTCAACACGGCCACGGAAATTTTATTTCTTGTCTTACTTAGCGCTGTTTCCTCTCACTTTCTTCTGTTTCTTTTCCTTACACCCACCCTTCCCACTCTCCCGGAGTGTTTCTACCTCCTCGTGACCATTCTCTTACGCACTGCCCGTGCTCCTGTGACTCCGTCATGTGGTTCACGGCTGTTGCTTTCTTTCTTGGCCTCATTCTTACATTCTAGAAGCTGGCTGGATTCAGCCGCGGTTTTGGTTTTTGTTTTTCTTGTACGTCAGTACCTTTTGTTTCTGTCATCCGTTTTCATGGCTTTAGTCTTAATTAAAACGTTGTGTGTGTTTTTCAGGTAGCCCCCGAGCATTAAGCCAGTTACATAACCCTGTTCTGGATATCTCTGCTTGAATGGTCTGTAAGGGTCTTAAATGTAGTGTAGAGACCAAATTCCCATTCTTTTCTACAAGCTGAATCTTTCTCTCATGGTTCTGAACCTGAGAACTGGATCAATAACTACTCAATGGCACAAAATAAAACTTTATGATAGAGTAACTCTAAAGTGTTTCCTCTCAACCTTTACATCCAATCAGTATTCAGCAAACTTGGTAATTCTACCTCCTATGCCTGCCTTGAATCTATTTACTCTCTAAGAAAAATTAATATTTTTCTAATGTATATGATAGTATCTTCCTTTAGTAGAGTATTGCAATGGCTTCCTAATCACCCTCTCTTCAACCAATGATAACTCACATTCCTACCAAGTGGAGAGTGCAGCTCTTCTCTTCCAAGAGGTCTCAGATTGTTAGTCCATGTTGGATCAGGTTCAGCCTTGAGGTTCAGTTTTTGACATTTCTGCCGGAAGAATGAGACAAGTATGTTTCCTTTCAGTCTGAATAAAGAGGCAAGTGCTCCAAACAGCCAACATACAGCGGTGGAGCAAGAACAGAATGGCCACAGCTGGGTGCTGGTGTTGTACCCAGAGTCCCCCAAAGACCACCAAGAGACCGAATCCGATGCAAAAGCAAAATCTTTGTATTGTTACGAGTTAACTCGGGACTCTCCTTCCTTCTGACACAGCAGCAGAGCAGGAGAGAACCGAGTGGCAATTGGGCAGGGTTTTTAAAGCAAATGGGGCTTGGCGTCTAGGAACAGACTCAGGATTGGTTCATGTGAGTGGCAATCATGTTAGTAACTTTTAATTGGCTAGGATTAGTTGGGGGTTACAGTTACCATTTTTGGGCAGGCCTGGACAAGTCTCAGGCTCTGTCCTTGAGCTGCCATGGAGGTTGGCTGGCTTAGCACGTTCACATTGACCCTTGCACGTAGCTCTAAGTTGGTGAGGAGTCCCAGACAGTAAACAATTGACTAAACCTTGAGCGGTCAGAGTACAAATACAGCAGAAAGGGAGCTTCTGCAAGGACTATGTCTTTTGTTCATGCCTCCCAGAAACTGCTTGCTCAAGTGTCAGGAAACTGAAATTGAGGCCTGATCTCTGAGAAAAGACTGAGCAGACTTATGGTGTTTGCCTGGTCCTTTCTGAAGGGTTCACAACATGCCCCCACGGTCGGGCGTGTTTGCACCTGTAGCCTATCTGTCAAAGAAGCTAGACCTCACCAGTCAGGGATGGGCACCCCATCTCGTTCCTTTTGGACACCGGAGCTACCTACTCGGTCCTGAGAGAGTTTTGGGGTCCCACCTCTCCTGCTCGTCTCCCTATTGTCGGGGTGGGGGGACAGCCTTACCTACCTCATCAGACACCACCACTCAATTGCATTTTCAGAGGCATCCCTCTCACACACACATTCTTAGTGGTGCCAAGCTGCCCTGTACCTTTAATGGGGAGGGACCTTCTAGCTAAGGTAGGAACATCCATTTCTTTCGCTCCACACATTCGCCTCATCCCAGACGCGCCAGCAGCTCCTCTACTTCTCCTCCCAGCCACTCACTCTTCTGACTCTAACAATTCTTTTCCTCTGCCAGCTTCTCAGGTAGACCCAAAAGTCTAGGATACCCAAAATCCTTCTATTGCTAGACACCTGTTATTATCCAGCTACAAGATCCTGTCAGGTATATCACCCAAGCTCAGTATCCTCTCTCACTCCAGAGTCTGAGAGGACTTAAGCCTATCATTTCTGACCTTCTCAGAAAAAAGCTGCTCCGCCTAACCTCTTCACCTTATAACACCCCCATGCTTGCAGTTAAAAAGTCTAATGGAACCTACCGCCTGGTTCAAGACCTCCAGCTCATTAACTCTGCAGTGGTCCCTCTCCATCCTGTAGTGCCTAACCCTTATACTCTCCTGTCCACTATCCCTTCTGGAACCTCTCACTTCTCAGTTCTAGATCTCAAAGACACCTTCTTTTCTATCCCTCTCAGTCCTCAGTCTCAAAACATCTTTGCTTTCACCTGGACTGACCCTGACACTCACCTGTCCACACAGCTGACCTGGACTGTTCTGCCACAGGGATTCAGAGACAGTCCACACCTATTTGGTCAAGTTCTGTCCTCTGACCTGCTTTCTCTGTCTCTCCCTGACTCTAAACTAATACAGTATGTAGATGATATTTTACTCTGTAGCCCATCTTTACAGGTTAGCCAAACTAACACCTCTGTTCTCCTAAATTTCTCATCCAGCCGGGGTTACAGGGTATCTCCTTCTAAAGTTCAGCTGTCAACTCCCCAGGTCACGTATTTAGGTCTATCCATTACTCCAACTCATAAGGCTATTACTGTAGACAGAAAGCGTCTAATCTGGTCCGTCACAGTCCCTTCTACTAAACAGTAGATTCTGTCTTTCCTAGGAATACCTGGCTTTCTATGGGCTTGGGTTCCATCTTTTTCTCTCCTTGCTCGCCCCTTATACAAGGCAGCTCAGGGCTCGCCACATGAGCCCCTCCTTTGTCCTATCACTAAACCTTTCCAGAAGCTCCAGCAGGCTCTTCTTCAGGCTCCAGTGCTCCATCTCCAAGACTTAACCCATCCCTTCTCCCTCTATGTAGCAGAGAAGGGGGGATTTGCCCTGGGAACTCTAGGGCATCAGCTGGGACCCTCCTTTGCACCTGTAGCCTATCTGTCAAAGAAACTAGACCTTATCAGGGCTGGGCACCTTGCATCTGTGCCTCAGCAGCTGCAGAGTTCCTTATTCAGGAATCAAAGAAGCTAAGTTTTGGGTCATCCATTACTGTTTTCTCTCACCATAATCTGTCCCATCTTTTAATTTATAAAGGCTTACAAACTTTACCTCCTTCCCGAGTTCTTTCTCTCCAGGTGGCATTACTAGAGGATGCCACGCTTACTTTCCGGACTTGTCCACCTCTTAACATTTCAAGCCTCCTCCCTCAACCTAACGCTGACTATTCTCCTTCTCATTCCTGCACTGAAACCTTAGAAGAGCTGTTACCTCACCCTTCACACATACAGGAGGGCACATTGCCTCAGGCTACTTATACCTGGTACACAGATGGCAGCTCCTTCTTATATGAAGGGACCCATAAAGCAGGTTATGCCATAGTGTCAGATACTGAGATAATAGAGGCACAGGCATTACCCACACACACCATTAACCAACAGGCTGAGCTGATAGCCCTCACCCATGCAAATGGCACAGGGACAATCTCTAAATGTTTACACAGACTCCAAATATGCTTTTCATATCCTGCTGTCCCACGCTGCTATTTGGAGGGAGCATGGGCTCCTCACAGCAAAAGGAGGATCCATATCTAACTCAGGCCAAATAATGGCCATGCTGGAGGCTTCCCACCTCCCCAGGGCTATAGGAATTGTCCACTGCCAGTCTCATCAGACTAATAGCTCCATCATCTCTAGGGGAAACAACTGGGCTGACCAGGCAGCCAGGACAGCAGCCCTCCAGGGCCAAGTCTCACCTCACCCACTACAGGGAATCCATACAGTACAGCCTACACCCTCACAGGAAACTCCAGACACTAGAAAAATTCTTTCCTATCTACACCAGCTCTTTTATCCTAATAATCTTGCTCTGTCTCAATTCGTAAAAGCTCACCTGCAGCCCACCTCTGAGGATTTACAGTTCTTAAGAACTATTACTGCCTCTTGTGAGATCTGCCAAAAAACAGATCCCAATACCAAGTACAGGAGTCAGCCTTTTCCCACCCACCAGGCTAGAGGTTCCCTTCCAGGGGCTGACTGGCAGCTCGGTTTTACCCATATGCCCACTGTCAGGAAAGTTAAATATCTCCTTGTGATGATAGGCTCATTTTCAATGTAGGTGGAGGCATATCCGGTTTCTAATAAGTGGGCTCAGACAGTTGCAGACCTCCTTCTCCGAGAAATTATTCCTCGGTTTGGAGTCCCTGCTTCTCTCCAGTCTGACAATGGCCCAGAGTTCACTTCTCAGATTTCTCAGACACTAGCTAAGGTGCTTAATATTCCTTAGAGTTTTCTTATTCCATACCGTCCTCAATCCTCAGGAAAGGTGGAGCGTACCAACCGGTCTTTAAAAACTATTCTTACTAAGATGTCACAGGAACTTCATCTCGACTGGATAAGGTTATTGCCTCTAGCTCTCCTCAGGCTCAGGGCTCTCCCTAAAAAGCCTCTTTCAATCTCTCCATTTGAATTAATGTATGGAAGGCCAGTTCTAACACCAGGTCTTTTATCCAAACCTCCAACTGTTCCAGATAGCCTGTTAACCCTCCTTTTATGTCACCTAAGGTCTATTCTATGGAGCTATGCAGACTGCTCACTGCCTCAGCCGTGTGACAATAATTGTCCACCTCCAATACAAATTGGGGATCAGGTTCTTCTCTTCCCTCCAGGCCAGCGCCCTTCACCCTTTTCCCCTAAGTGGCAGGGACCCTTCAAGGTAATTCTTGTAAACCCCACAGCTGCTAAACTTAAGGGCTTTCCTCATTGGGTCCACCTGTTTCATTTAAAACCTTTTATCTCACCTCCATCCCAGAACAATCTGTCTTCATATACAGTGAAACAAACAGGGCCTCTCACTCTCAAGCTCCAGAGGACATCAGGATCCACTGCCTTGTCACCAATTCCAGAGGAATAAGGTATCACCCCTTCATTTCCCAACCAGGGCCACACAGAGCCGGAGGCCAAAAAGGACCATCAAAAAATATCCAGGCGGTAAGGAATAATGTAATACAACAATCTATCATTGTTCAATACTCAGCAACTGATCACCTGTGTTTCCTAAATGCTAATCTAATAAACTAAATAAACTACCTCTAATAAGGCTTGTCTCAGATAGAAATTAAGCAGAGTACTAAAGCCAGATCTACCTCAAGTAAATGTCACATGTCTCCATCTGGGCAGGCCAGATCTACCTCAGACAAATGCCAACTTCAAAATAAAATAATAATGATTCTTTCTCTCTAAGCTTTTTTTTATGTCAACAGTATCTTGTTAAACAGCAGCATGGATGGATGGACAGCTGCAGAACGAGGGGACGGCAGAACGTCATTCCAGGACCTCCACCATCATCCCAGGACTTCACAAGATACCCTCTCATCCCCCACCCCAAGAGCCAACCAATGCCCACTATTCAGCTGGAAGCGGTCTTTGAGAGAAACGTCGCCCCATACCCAGTCAACCACAATTTTTTTCTTTTTTAAAAGGAAAGAGTCAGGGATGAAAGATTCACAACATGCCCCCATGGTTGGGCGTGTTTGCATATGCCTGGCAGACACTTCCACCTAGCCAGGTCCAGGTCAAGATAGCTATTTCCGGGTCAAGGCATCTCACATGACCAGGATCCGTGACGAGGATCCATGATGTTTCATGGCTAAGTAAGCACGCAGCATAGCCATGTGATCTACGTGCATGCGTGGAGTAGTGACGTCGACCTGTGCACGCCCAGCCTTTAAAATCCAGCACCATGTTCCGGTTTCCTTCTTCTCCACACACGTGTCTCTGCCACGGGCCTGCACACTCTCTGTCCCTTTATCTTTAATAAAACTCTTATTAGCGGATTCTGTTGTGTTTCATGACATTTCCTTGCAGGGTAAGAGCACAGTGCGGCCAATTAGCTAACACTTTCACTGGCACAGTCTAGGGAGTATGTAGAAAAACACTACAAGCAGCCCCAGCGGGCGCAGATCCCATTTCTCAAATGCAGCGAGTCGTATATCTCCAGCTCTACTCAGGCGCCGAGTCTACTCTCCAGGAGTAGATTCTGAGGCCTTCCCTCCCTGCTTTGGGCTCTGTGCTCTGATAACCCAGAAGACATGATCTAGCTGGCGGCTGAGTGGCTTGTCTGTCCTCCTCTTTCTCAGAAGACTGAAAACTTAATTTTCTTTTGAGCCTCTTTGTAGCAGGCCTAACAATTCCTGGCTGGTTTTTACCATACACATTCATTTTAGTTTTTATTTATTCGTTATTATTTTTAGTGTCTTGGGGGCCTCTATTGCTACCACTATAAGTGCACTCTGGGGGAGATGGGGGAGAGAACGTACAGCCCCTCTGGTCATGTTTTTTTGGGGTGATTTGTGTACACATTGGCTTTCTAAAGAGGGCTTTCTGCGGTGTGTGTGTTGAGAGAAATGTTTTCCTCAGCCTAAATTATTCAAAGTAACAATATCCAAATAAATAAATATAAAACCGAATAGGAAATGTATATATAGGCTTCCATCCTGCTGTTTTATGTTAGCTCACTAACTGAAATAAAGCTGGAGGGGACACTTTTCTCCAGACACTTTTCGCTCTCTCTCCACAAAGTATGGTTAGAGAATCATTTCATTAGCATCGATTGTTTCTCGGTGAACCGCTGTACAAACTGCCCGGTGCTTTCTCAGAAGCCCAGAGTGTCAGTTCCTGTCCTCATCGCTCTGACCAAGGACCTGATAAGGAACAGCATGAAAGACTGGGGCTTATTTCAGCCTGTGGTCTGAGGGACTTAGTCCTCCAAGGTAGGCAAGGAGCAGCAACAGCTAGTCCAGGGCAGAGGGAGCAGGAGCGGAGCATGGGGCAGCTGTCTTTTTGCATTTCTATAGACCAGGAAGGAAGCAGAGAGAAACACCAGGTTATAAACCTCAAGCCTCTTCTCTCCTCAGTGACCTATTTCTACCTCCTAAAGTCCCACCGCGCCCCGCGCCCCCCGCCCCAACAACAAAAACAACCAACAACAGCACCAGTGTTCAGGCTCATGAGGCTGCGGCGCACATGGTGCATTCCAATCCCAGCACCCAGTAAGAGCTTCCTAAAACCTTATTTAAAAATTTAAAAGACCTGCAGTTTTCTACCTGTTAACCTTGAAGCTAAGTGAAAAATCTCCGAAGGTAAAATACAAAAGCGAGTCCCATAACATTAGCCGTGGGAGTAAAAGCAGCGCCCACATTCTCGTGCCTGAAATACCCCTCCTGGCTCAGCACGTGGACTGACAGCCGATGAGTACTGTGTTCTGAGGGAGACGTAATAGCCGACCGCACGCCTCTCACATGCCTCTTGGAAAAGTATTTTTTCCTTCTAATCTTATGCTAATGTCCTGCTCAGGCTCCCATAAAATAGCTCACAGCTGAGAAGGTGATGCTCCTGCAGTAATAAACAGGAGTGGGTGTACGGTGCAGGCCAATCTGCTGTTCCTCCGACGGCAGTATTCGGACCCAGGGAGTGTGAAGCTATTCTAAAATACTTCTGCACCTCGAAGTATCTGTCTTCTAGGCAGAATCTTTGCAAAGACGGGCAAATTATGATTAAAATTATGTTCTTCTTGAAGAAAGTCGTAATTCTTACTCTTTATCAAACACGGGAACTGTAAATTCTAAGCAGCTCAACATGGAGTCTACGTTAAGAACAACTCAAATCTCTTCAAGCTGTCATCATGGAAACTGGAAATTTCTGTTTTCCTCCTCCTCAAACACTGATTTTTTTTTCAGATCACAATCTCTTCTGTTTTGCGAGTGTGTGTGTGTGTGTGTGTGTGTGTGTGTGTGTGTGTGTGTGTGTGTTGGGGGGAGCCTGGGGGAAGTTAGAACATAACGGGTGTATTGGTTTGTACCTTGGCAACTTGGCTAAAAGGTAACTAACTGTGTTTCTCCAACTCCTCTTTTTCAAAAGCACAGCTTCACTTTAGAGTTTGAAGCTGAAAGTGAAGCAGAAGCCATTGTTCTGTGAAGAGCACCATGCAATTGCGGCGACAGCAGGTTCCCACACGTCCTAGCTAACCTAGTCATCATCCCCAGGGCTGGCCCCAGGGGACTGCAGCAGCATCCAGGCCCCACGCCCAGACCTTCAGTTCCTGACCCTCAGGAGCAACAGCTCCATGCTGTTTCATCAACAAACCCTGAGCTCTCACGGCCAACAGCCTGATAAGGGCTTCTCCAAGATGCTCTGCCAAGCTCCAACTTGTCTACCCAGCCGCAACCTCTGCCGTTGCCAGTGCTGATAACATGCTGTTTACAGAGAGATAAAAGTCTTTGAGAATTACCTTGGGGGGAATACTGAGGGATATTAGTTTTAATTAGTAAGATTTAGAGAACATTTATCTAGACCTGTTGCAGCCACTAACTGGCATAGTTGAGCAACACAATAATAATGATGATGATGATGATGATGTGTCTAAGTGGCAAACTAAAGATAGTATAAATATTTTTCTATTAAAACAGTTTTATTGCTGTGATAAGCTATATTTTATTTTTAGCATAACATTACATAATGTTTTATGTCTCTTTTGTAGCGTGCAGGTTGGGTGTGTGCCTCTCGGCACTGATGGATTGATACAGGTGAGTCCTGCCTCCCCCTTCATGCTGCAAAATCAGAACAAAGGTATTTCACATTTTATTCAGTGTTGCCTATAAAACATATAATAGGGAACCAAATTTTGACTACTGTTTCAATTATAATTAAGTTATTTTCTAGTTAAAGAAAGGCCTCTGGGTGCATCTTTAAAAAAAGCTTACTACCGTTAGAGCAGTGAGTGGAGATACGATACAGAGCAAAGCAGGAAATCGATCCTTTTGTTGAAGAAATTAAAATATGCTAATGTGGACAGCATAAAGAAATGCTTTCAACAAATCCATAGTAAAATTAATGAATCATTTCTTTTCGGCACATAAAAATGACAACCCTTTGACATAAATGATAAAAATTAGAGTAGCTAAAGTCACACTTAAATGTGTCATCCACTTTAAAAATAATTTCTAATAGGACCCAAGCTGGTAAGTAAGGTGGATCTTTATATAAACTAGAAAACTGGAGCTGGACATTGTGGTAAATCACTACGATCTTAACACCGTGGAAATGGAGGCAAGAGGATGAGCAATTTGATGAAAACCTTGGCTGCATAAGGGATTTGAGTACACTCTTGCTGCTCAAAGAAATGAAAAAGAGAATAAACTTACTCTTCATTCTTTGATGGGAAGGTGGTATTAGATGATTACAAATGTCAGCTCTGGCTTCTCCATGTTAAGATGCGGCTACCAAACATAAACAAATGGCTTGTATTACATTTTTGTAAGACAACACTGGTATAGATTGCATGAAAATGAACTGAATTTGCATTCACACAATCTAGAAAAGGATTTGTTTCCGTATTTCAGATCTTTCCATACTGAGGTAGAACTTCGCAATGCATATTTTGTTTTTTCCTCTATAACATGTATGCATTTGATTTTTTTTCCCCCAAGACAGGGTTTCTCTGTGTAGCTTTGCGCCTTTCCTGGATCTCGCTCTGTAGAATAGGCTGGCCTCGAACTCACAAAGATCCATCTGCCTCTGCCTCCCGAGTGCTGGGATTTAAGGCATGCGCCACCACCGCCCCGCACATTTGATATTTATTATTAAAAATACTGGGTGATAGCTGGGCTGTGGTGGCTCATGCTTTTGATCCCAACATTCAGGAGGCAGAGGCAGGCGGATCTCTGTGAGTTCAAGGCCAGCCTGGTCTACAGAGTGAGTTCCAGAACCAGCTCCAAAGCTACACAGAGAAACTCTATCTCAAATATATATATATATATATATATATATATATATATATATATATATATATCAAACAAACAAACAAAAATATTGGGTGATTATGCCTAAATGTATTTTTGATTATCTGTGTGTTAAAAAAATATCATCTCCATAAATCTGGAAAATGAAGAGGGTAAAAACCAGCTATATGCTGAAACCCTGATACAGCCATTGTTAGCATACTTATAGTTTCTCTTTGTTGTGCAAAATCTCATTTGAACTAAATAAAAACAGAAGTGAATACATGACAAAAACAAAAATAAAAAAACACATTGAAAAGGAAGATTCACCAAGCACAGCACCGTGACAGTAAACAATTAAAAAGTGAGGAACAGGAAATGGTGGCAATAAATGTCAGTTTTCACAGGTGTGTAGGAGGAAATATTGAGTGGCATAAGCAATGGGAAATGTCAGCATGCAGTTATTGTTTAGAGGTAGTACTTTTAAGAATTACGTGTGTGTGTGTGTGTGTGTGTGTGTGTGTGTGTGTGTGTGTGTGTGTGTACATATATGCAGGCAGCTGTGTGGAAGTCTTGGAGTAGTCCTCTTCCACTTTGCCCAGGCAGGGCATCTCCCATTTTTTTCTGGCATGCTGTATACTCCAGGCTAGCTGGCCCAGGAGTGTCCATATAATTCTCCTGTCTATGCTTCCTATTTTGTAGTAAGAATGTTGGGATCACAGATATGCATCTCTGCATCCAGATTCTTTTCTTAAACAGGGTTTCAAGAATTGAATTTAGGTTGCCAGGCAATCTCCTTTCCCTGCTGAGTCATCTTGCTGGACTAGAGGTAGCTTTTGATAGCCAAATTGTTTATAGTTCATCATTACATATAATCAGAATAATTGGTAAGACAGGCATTCAGTAACTTAGTTGAATTTGAGCTATCAATTTAGAATTTCATTTCGTGCCCATTTAGGAGCAAATCTCAAACTCTCTTTTGTTGTGAGATTTTCTTTTTCCCTATCATTTCCAGTGATATTACATTCTTTCTGGAAATCACTTCCTTCTCCAAATAACATGCATCCTTGCAAAATGCATGGGCAGCCAAGCCAAAGGTTAGTTCAGCATGCTTGGAATCAGTATAATTTAATGACTAAACAATCACTCTGCAGGCACTTAGACCTTCTCAGCTCCTTTAGGCTATTTCAATTTTCCCATAGACGTTCCCCGCTGTTTTAATGAATAGTCAGCAACTGACCTTAATATTCATGGATATTGAGTGCAGCTGGAGATGCCTCTCACCTCTTTTGACATTTGATATCTTTGCAAGGGATTCTCTTAAAGAGGGAACAAAGAGAAGGATGGAAAAGGAAGAGACTCAAACTTGCTTTGTTCATGTTCTTCAAAAACATTTATCTGGAAAGAGCTTTAGGTTAAATAAAGCCAAAGTGAATTAACAATATAACAGTCCTTAGGGGTGAAGCAAATATGTCATTGATGCCTAAAAGTTTTTGGGTATTGGCTATTGCAAGGGGTCTCCATATAAAAAGCTCACTTCAGAAACAGCTTTGATTCTTGTACCTGATTCAGAATATATTGATTGTACTTGTATAGTTTAAGTGGAAGACTGCTGTTGGTCACAGGAATTAGTAGCACCATGAAAAAAAAATTTTTTTTTTGAGAGGAGTTCCTCTCATTTCATCTTCTTAACCTTGTAAAATAGGGGAAGAAATTTTGAAGGAGTGTTTTCATTGGGAACATGTGTTTATGTTCCTCAGCTAAATATCAGGCTATGGAACGTGAAGGAGGCAGAGCTTCCAGAACAAGAGGCAGCAGGTGTTCCATCACTTCCCAGCAAGACCACAATGAGTCAAGTCTGCAAATAGTCCCTGAGGCCACAGAGTGAATGAGACACATGCATTCAGATGAACCCTCTAGTTTTCAGTGATAACAGCAAGACCTCATGACTCTTGACTCAAAGCTGTCCCTCTAACCTCCATCCCGACCATATGCTACAGAAGCTCTGCCCCAGATGCAGATGTCCCCAAGAGAGGAGCTTTGTTTTCTTTAACCTCTCAATCTGGTCCCAGGGTTCTCACACTCAAAGTAGTTCAGCTTGGCAGACATCTCTTCCAGGCCGATGTGGTTTCTTACTTATTTCTTAATGATGAGCTAAATGTGACAGGCTGAGAGTGTTCCACACAAGTGTTAAGTTTCACACCCAGAGCAGACAGCTGAGGTGTCTACTTAACATAGCAAAGCTGGAACTGGCCTCCAGGTCCTCCTAGCATCCCTCAGTTTCTACCTGTTACAGGATATAGATTGCATATCCTGCCCTCTACCCTGAACTCTTCATTGTAGGCCCTGCTACCCTTCCTCGGAGACTCTTCTGTTGGAGCGCATTTGAGTTTCCTGGTGGCGTTATCCAGCAGGTCTGCATAAAGAGGATGATTGAACCATGGGCCTGAGTACCAGGTGCTTGGAAGGGTATACACTTGGCTGTATTGAGCAAGGGGAGGTCTTTGCTCCTCCCCTGGGCATTGTCATAAAAAGCCCTTTGGAATAAAGTTCTGGGCTGGTGGCTTCAGACCCAGGCTCTCCCAAGGCTGTCCTGTGTTTGTCTTTCCTCTTGTGTAGCTATCTCTTTCTAGCTAATATTTCTCACTTCTTTCTACTTGAGCATACCCTGAGTCATAAAAGTGATGGCTGATCCACCACATTCTTCCCTGTATAATCCAGACATTCTGGTTACCCTCCCCTTTTGTACCATTGGCCTCCTGGCTGCTGCATGTGAAGGGGTTAACGGGGCACCTGCGGTGGTCACAGCAACAGAAGAGAAGTGCTGGATGCTGCGGGGGTAGAAGAATCATGAGCTATGGTTACCTTTCCAGAGCTTTATTAGGAGGAAGGAGAGAGAGAGGGAGCAAGGGAGGGAGGGAGGGAGAGAGAGAGAGAGAGAGAGAGAGAGAGAGAGAGAGAGAGAGAGAGAGAGAGAGAGAGAGAGAGAGAAACCGCATGGAGGACAGAGAAAATACGGTGAGAGAGAATATGGAAAAGGGGCAGAGGGATGGCATGCCCACTTTTTAGGCTGGGACGCCATTGCAGGCTGATGACGTAATAAGGACATAATCCTTACAGCAGATGGTTCCCCTCTCCCCTCTCTCCTCTCTCTTTCCCTACCCCTCTCCTCACGGCCCAGCTCAATCTGGTCAGGTCCACTCTGGACTCTCCCAGATGTCTCTGCCTCTGGCTGTGCTCTCCCGCATATCTACAATAAACTTTCTCTTCCACCATACCTGGGAGCAGTCATGTTCTTTCCTTTCCTGTTTATTTCTTTTTGTCATTCAACAAGGAGGGTCGCCAGGTGGAGAAGAGCAGACTGTCACTCTCGCAAGAGCAGCCCCTGCTCCCCAAGTCTGGGGAAGTGATGTGAAGGTTCTGTTGAGCAGGAAAATGGGACAGGAGGTTAAGGAAGTCCTTGCCTCTGCCCGGGGTAATTGGTTTTATCTGGAACAGAGCATGGAAAATTCTTTACTTAAAAACATTTCAAAACGGTGGTTATCTCGACAGAGAGCAATTTGCAGGGGCTGGTACATCTATACAACAAGTCAAATAACTAAGCTACCCAAAGTTTGATAGAGGTATCTTAACAAAAAGATGTCCAAGAAGAAACCCTTAGGACCATAATTAACTCTTGTGTTTGGCAAGGAAGGGAACATGTGAAAAATCAGCCTGCCCCCATCTGAGCCTTAAAAGGCGTCTTTATGGTAAAGACAAACTAGGTTCATTCCTGTTTATGATTAAACCTGTTTTTAAAGGATTGGACTGTGCCCCACCTGTAACCTTAACTGCAAATGGTTCTGTACCACCTGTTTCAGGAATGACAATCATGTCTTTGTTTCAAAAAGTTAAAAACCACCTTGCAAGTCTACTTTTGTTTCAAAACAGTTGTCATGACTACCTGTTGTGATTGCCTTGTTTTGTGCACCTGTTATGTCCTGCTCCTGTAACCCAGCTTATTTTCCCCATTTGGAAATCCTCTGTCCCTGAGATCTAAGAGCCTTGTTTTCCTCTCGTCCAATGCTGACCTCTCAAATCCTGCCTTAGGGTGAGGCAGCCTGTGTACATAATAGAAAAGCTTGCCTGCTTTAATTGATTTGGCTGTGATGGTTTGGGTCAGTGGTATTTCTCCTCCCTTCTTTGAGTTTAACACAGGCACTGGCTATTCTTTTTCTGGAACAATCAGCATGGTGTGGAACGCTTAAAGAACTTCCCTAAAACTGTGCACAAGCCCATCAACACAGACCAGCGTGCTGGCTGCAATGCAGAGCTTCCACACACCTTTGCTTGAACAGTGATGTTCTAGTCTGGCCTGGGAACTAAAAGATAGATATAAAATAAAAATAACACTAAACCTTGACTGTCTGGAGACCATGTGTAGATGCCCAAAGCTCTTCTTTGACAAAGGCTAGTGAGGGGATCCCTAGACTACTAGTTATAAGCTGAACATCAGGTAGAAATAGAAATTCCTAAACTTGGACAGTAGCCTCCAAACCATACAATTTTGTCAAATTAGTGCATATGCCAACATAGAGGGGCTAATGGAGCCAGGCCAAGGAAACAAGGGAAGGATGTCTGAGCAAAGGTACCAGAGGTTGAGCATGCGGAGAAAGTTAGAAGAAAGGCAATCACTTCAGCCAAGCTATTAAACAAGCGCGGTAAGCGCACTGCGAACAGTGTCCAGGCAACCTCTAATGACTTATGTAAGTGTTGGGGTTTGCTAAAATGTATCACAATTTCAGTTACTGGAGAAGCAAACAAGAGGAAAGTATAGACCACACATAGGAAAAGCAGGAGGGAAGAACCTGCCTTTGAGTTGACACATCACGAGGGTTTCAAAACAAAACAAAACAGGACAGCAGCCAAACAGAGCTGCCCTTGAAGGGTCTGGATGATGTAAGACAGTGAAATCAGACCAGCCTTTAAAGGGTCTACAGACATTTTCCAAGGCTAAAAGAAATCCTTAGAGAAAAACGATGATATTCAAACAGAGAATGCCAATGAAGGAGAATGGAGCAAATGGAATTCTGGTGTTGAACACAAAAAGATGATTCCTTTTATTGTCAAGTTTTTATAAATAATGAAGTTTATTTTTAAGAGAAAACCAAAATGAACCAATAGAGAAAGAACCAGCAAACTGAAGTTAGATAAACAGAGATTAGGCAATCTGAAGACCAGAAAGAAAGAATAATGCAAAGAGATAGACAGAGGGAGAGGGAGAGAAAGGAAGAGAGAGAGAGAAGAAGGGGAAGGGAGATGGAGGGGGAGAGAAAGAGAGAACAAAATCTTAGCTAAATGTGTGATACATGAAACACACAAACACAAACCATTTAATAAGTATAGTGGATAAAGAGGAAGACAAACATTTTTAAAAATGACTGGAAATTTTCTGAAAATGAAGAAGATATTAATTTGTACTAATGAGGTAATGGAAAAGAATGAATACTCATGCACACATACTTGAAAACCCCAGTCAAAAGCTAATGCAGCATGGGAAAAGTGGCTCTTAATATATTGTCAGAGGAAGCCCAGTGATGCCAACAATTTCCTTCTTTACAAGAGCATCGGAGGTCAGCAGGATTAGACAATAGGCTAAAATTAAAAAAAGAAAAAGGCATGTAACTAGAAATCTTTTAAAAATCACTGAAAAACCCTTCAAAAATAAAAGATAAAGATATCGCTAAAATACAAACATTTAGTGTATAAGATGCTAGGGCTGCCACTTTGCAAAATAAAATAAAATGAGAAGAATTTCTGCAGAAGGCTGGAGAGGTGGCTGAGGGTATAATAGTGGGTAAGAGTGTTTGCTGCACGAGCCTGAGGACCTGGCTTTGGGTCCCAGGAACCCGAGTACACGGGAGGAAAGACAGGGGGATGCAGTCCACCTGCAGGTTCATTAGCAGACTGCGTCTCAAAGGAGTAAGTGGAGAGCAACAGAGCCTGCCTCCTGACCTCCTCCTTCTCCCATACGTGTGTATACACAGCACACACGTTAGTCTCTCACACACATACACAATGAATAAACGAATAAATAAATTCATTGAAAATGTAAAACAGATTATTTTGGCTGAAAAAATATAGGAATAGACAGAAATTCAAATCTGTATAAATGGATATTGGTAAGTTGTTATTCAGATAATTATAAAATATAGCATAATTGTTTTTTATTTTGATTGATTTAGCAATTAATTGCTTAAATTGCACATACACCCATACACATAGATATATTGTGTACACACACACACACACACACACACACACACACACACACACACAGAGGTTGTGTGATATTTTGTTTGCATTCTGACAAATAAAGCTTTCCTGGAGATCAGAGGGCATAACTAGCCACTAGATAACCATAGAGGCCAGGCAGTGGTGGCACACACCTTTAATCCCAGCACTTGGGAGGAGGAAGCAGAAAGACCAGGAGTTCAAAGCTACTCTGGGTTACACGAGATTGAACCAGTTTAAAAGAGAAACAGAGCTGGGCAGTGGTGGCACACACCTTTAATCCCAGCACTAGGGAGGTGGAGATAGCAATATAAGGTGGGTGGAGACAGGATATGGCCCCCATTCGGTCTGAGATTTCACTGAGATTTCTAGTGGCTGCTGCTCTGCTTCTCTGATCTTTCAGCTTTGATATCTGACTCTGGGTTCCAAGTTTTTATCGATAAGACTAATTAGGATCAAGCTACACACACACACACACACACACACACTGTTGATTCTCAGAAACTCTACATTTTAATTACAGCTCAAAGGAGAACGTTGAGAACACAGTTGTTTTAGAGAGAAAAAATAACATTGTTAACACAAAGCACAGGAGGAAATGAAAAGAACCAAGGATAAAAAGGGAAGGTTGAAATTAAACTCTAGAAATATTATCCTTGCCATATTTTTGTCTCTGCTTCTTTAGAAGCTGTATCTTATAACAGTTAACACTTATAACAATGTATCCTTGGCCTTTAACATGTGCAGGTGAAATGCGTAGGACACAGAGCATGGACAAGAGAGTGAGAGCCGGGCGGTGGTGGCACACGCCTTTAATCCCAGCACTCAGGGGAGGCAGAGCCAGGCAGATATCTGTGAGTTCGAGGCCAGCCTGGGCTACAGAGTGAGTTCCAGGAAAGGCGCAAAGCTACACAGAGAACCCCTGTCTCAAAAAAACCAAAAAAAAAAAAAAAAAAAAAAAAAAGAGAGAGAGAGAGGGAAGAAGCCTTCATGTGAATAGGTGTTCTGTTTCCTGGGAATAAAATTGGCATATCTTTGAAGTTGTTTTGCTGATTAAAACTAAGGAATCATTAGGAAAAAAATTATGATTTAAAAATGATCAAAGTTACTGTTATTACCCTAGAGAACAGCCAATAGTGGAAGAACAGAGGGATGGTCAAGACATAAAATGCATAAAAGACAAGAAAAAACAGAATTCCAGGTGTATATCATATCATACCATGTCATGTCATGTCATGTCATGTCATGTCATGTCATGTCATATCATAGCATAGCATAGCATATCACATCATATTATGCCATTAATAATAGATATGAATGAGTTAAAAATGCCATCAGAGGACAGCTACTCTCCTTTGGATTAAAAACAATCTCACCAAGCTCTGCTATCTATGCAGATGTATGACAGAGTCAAAATAAAATCAGGTTTTAAGTAAAAAGATGGTGTCTTAGTTATTGTTCTATCACTGTGAAGAGACACAGCAACCAAGGCAACCTATGAGAGACAGCATGTAGTTGGGAACTTACACTTTCAGAGGTGATTCCATATCCATCATAGCGGGGAGCTTGGCAGCAGATAGGCAGGCACAGCATTGGGGCAGTAGCTGGGAGCTTACATCTTATCAGCAAGTTGAAGTCAGAGAGAGAGAGAGAGAGAGAGAGAGAGAGAGAGAGAGAGAGAGAGAGAGAGAGAGAGAGAGAGGAGAGAGAGAGAGGCACTGGGATTGGCCTGGGTTTTGGAAACCCCAAAAGCGCTTTGCTCCCCCAGTAATATGCCTCCTCCAAAAAGGCCATGCCTCTTAATCCTTCCTAAAGAGTGCACAAATTAGAAGTCAAATTTTCAAATATATGAGCCTATAGGGGCCATTGTCCTTCAAACCACCATAGAAAGATAAAGACACATGATGTAAATAGTAGGACAGATAGAGCTACATGGGAACTACTAATATCATCTGAAACAAACAAGCAAAAACATTTACTAGGGACACAAAAAGCTATTTTACAATGGTAAGGATGAGAAAGATAAAGTGAGTTACATAACAGTCATATAAATACACACGTTCATAACAATTTATTACAGAAGAAAAATTAGACAGTCAAGCATGATAGCAAGGCAGGATGACCTGGATAATGAACTGATGACTAGGAAGAATATCCACCAGGAAGAGAAGATCTAAGACCCCCACAAACTGCCTGAACATGGCCGCCATCTACATATCCCTCTCTTACAATTCTTATCTCATATATGTGAAATAGACACAGTACAAGATTCACCACCCTTAAAAGCACTGAGATTTTTGCCAAGTGTGTTCTCTGGTCACAATGAAATGTGAGTAAGAAGTCAATAATAGAAGGAAAACTTAAGAATTCACAAAAATATAGAGACTTTAAACATATTACTAAATAACCAGTAGGTCATTGAAAAAATTGAATGAGAACTTAGAAAATATCTTAAATGAAACCAAAACACAACACACCAAAATATACTGGATTGTCTAAAATGGTGTTTAGCTAGAAATTTATAGTCCAAATATGTATATTTAAAAGGAAGAAAGATGTCAGGTCTATAACCTACCTTGTTATGTTGAGACATTGAAAAAGGAAAAGCAAATTAAATCTAATGCAGGAAGGATGGAAACAGCAATAACTTGCATGGGATAAATGAGGTTGAGGGAGGAAAAATGATAGAGAGAAAACATTTAAAGCCAAAAGAGAATTTCTGGAGAATTGCTAAGCTTACAACTTCAACTAAACAAATGTAAAGTAGAAAAGCAATGAAACTTACACTATTGAAATCATGAATGAAAAGCAAGTTATTCTTAACAACCTTACAGATATATAAAAAGGACTATAAGCAGACAAACTTAATTGATACATGGAAAAGGATTGTGAGTCCTATGAACGACTCTAGGTAAACAACTTAGACAACTGAGATAAACATGAAAATTCCAATAAGAACATGAATGACCAATGCCTCATGGATGAAAAGAACATCTGCATTGTGTGGCATTAGCATATACATGGCATTAGCATATACAAATAACTATAGTTATTCATCTGTTGGTGGACATATGGGCTATTTACATTTTTTGTCTATTATGAATAATGTCATTAAAGTAATATCCCATCAAAGTTTGCTGCTGAGCCATCTTGTTGGGGCCCCTTTCAGTTATTTTAAGTGCTATGGTAGGTTACATCTCTACATAAGAACTCAACTGGGAATCATCTTTTGGTAAATTCTTTTTCATTTAACAGTATTTTGTTCTTTATTCAATAGTTACAAAGGCAATTACTATTTGTATTACTTGTTAAAAATAGTAATAAATATAATTGAATTATTTCTTATAAAAGGACATTTTTAGTATGGAGCCAATGTGGTCATCAATTGTGCTTTTAAAAAGTCAAGCTCTACCCTAGTGGTGTTCATGAAATTAACAGGAAAATTTGTGTTTTTGTTCCTTTGGCCAGTTGACTACCAGATGTGATAACATGGTTCTGTTTGGGATAGCTATCATAAAGCATACTGTTTACATCTTTTCCAGAAGTAGTTCAGTGTTTGGTGTGTAGATATTACATTTTATTTAAATTGCCTTCCTTTGAATTGTGAGCCATCTCCCCTGTGAGTTCAAGAATTGAGTCTGTTAAGGGACAGTCCTGAGATACTTTAGAAGGAGGGGAGATAAAAACAAATGTCTATTCACCCCAAATGGGAAACCAGTGACAGACAAAGAAATAAGATCCAGCTGCTGAACAGATGAGTTTGTTGAATTTCAGGGAGCACAAGTGAGAGGTTGCTTTCAGGAGCAAGGTGACCCCAAACATCTCTACCACTAAAAGGATTCACTCCAACATATATGCTGAACGAGACTGGTCCCCACAGGTTCGTGTATTTGAATGCTTGTTCCCCAGTTGGTGGAACTGTTTGGGAACGATTATGAGGTGTGGCCTTGTTGGGGAAGGTGTATCATTGGGGGTGAGCTTTGAGGTTTAAAATTCCTATGCCATTCCCAGGTAGCCTCTCTCTCTGCCTCATGGTTGTGATTGTCTCAACATGTAAGCTCTCAACTTCTTTTCTAGTGGCATGCCTGCATGCCGTGACAAGTGCCATGCTCCCTGACACAAGAGTCATTGACTTCACCATCTTCTGGAATTGTGAGACCCAAATTAAATGCCTTCCTGTATAAGTTGACGTAATAATGGAATCCTTTTACAGCAATAGAAAAGTGCCTAAGAGAGGTGACAACCTCCCAAAGCTGCTTAGATGGAGCCATCCTTTCAGCTGACCTTCCTCATCTCATATATTCTAATGCCTCATAAGACAATGTGGAGCTGTCAGAATTACATGCATCTGGGAGCAAGGAGAGTGTGTACGAGGGTGTGAGGAGCTGGAGTATCTGGTGAGAGTCTATTGACCTTACTCTTTCCTATGAGGACGAGTCAACTGGCCAGAATCTCATACATGTAGTCATAGCTTCTCTAAGATTGTAGCAGTTAGGTTATGGCCAGGGAATGACAATTCAGAGCAGGGAGAGACTGTGGATCATGTAGATGTTTGCTTGACATGCCAGAGTAGCAACTTTGTGGGAGTGGTGGGAGTAGGCTGTCCAGACCTCTCATTTTGATTCTATAGCTCACTGGCTTATGTTATCTGCCTACAGAAAATGGTAAGTGGAAAGAGCCCCACACCTCATATCTCAGCTCACAATGTTCTACGAAATGCTGAGAGGACAGGGCTCTCTAGAGAAAGCCACATCCCACACTTTATTGTCACGACTGTGCCATCTGGAGCACACGTTCTTTTTTATTTCATTCTGTGCTGTTCTGCCAACACTTCCTTCTTTTCCTCTCCTTTGTAGTAGGCAAAATGTTTTTAACTGGAGCAAAACAAATAAACATTAGGTTTTACTTTGTTAGGAGGAAGCTGTTAGCTTGGTTGAATTGTGCAAACACGAATTTTCCAAAGCAATTTCATGAGAAATCAGTCCTGAGTCAACTGCTGTTAGAGCTTTTCCCATCTCTGTAAACCATGGCTATTGGGAAATCAGCCTTGCTCTCCCCTTTGGAGACTGGGAAGGTAGGTGTGGAGTTTTATGAGCACTCATGTTAACGTCCATCTCTATATTTTAAGATGTTTGCCGGAAAATAGACTGAAATGGAGTCCTTTCTGCTAAATATTTTTTAATCCTTTTGAATAGACATGTGTACTTTTTCTTGCTGTACTGAAGAAATCAAGGCATGGCCACAGCATTACGGTATCCTCTTTATGGCATTAACACTTGTTCCTTGTCTTTTCTGCCAAGATGAGCACTACCACAGAACTTAAGACTCAAAATTGTGTAGGATAAAAGGAAATCTTAGTAAGTAAATTAACAAATCCTTGCTTTTGTTGCAGTGAGTATGGGTGTTCAAAACTGACAAGTGGAAAATTTCCATTCACCCACAGAAGGTCAGTCATGTTTAGTGTACCAACTCTCTGAATTTACAATGTTTTCACAGATTATTTTGAGGATGTTTGCTGCAAAGGATTATTAGAAGAATAGTGCAATTTTACCCATACCCAGGAGAGAGGGGGGAGGGAGGAAAGAGAGAGAGAGAAAGAGAGGGAGATGAAGAGAGAGGGAAAGAGAGAGGAAAGGAAAGAGGGAGGGAGAGAATGTTACACTAATAAACTGAAGTTATAAAAACTCATGGCTTTAAAAGGAAACTATAGTGTTCTGTGACTCTTGTACTGTTGTGTGAAAGTCTGACCACATTCTGACAATAAAGCTTGCTTTGGATCAGAGGATGGAGCTAGCCACTAGCTGTCCAAAATTAACCATAGAGGTTTTGGAAGACTGAGGACAGATAGGGAGACAGGAAGTAGTAAGGCATGGCTTAGAGAGGATCTCAAACCTTTTAGATTGAGGAGTGGAAGAGATAAGAGGTCACTCGTTGCTTCTCTGGCGCTTCTCTGATCATTCAAGTTCTTACTCCGATATTTGACTCCTGATTTTTATTGATAAAGAATAATTAGATAAACGCATCAGACTATATTGTACTTGACAGCATATTTGCTTAGAAGAAAAACCAAATATCTTTGAAACTAGAAATTGAAATATTTGCTTACATGATGTCTAAAAAAGCCCCCTAAACCATTATTGGTTTGGTATTCACAGTATTGTTGACTGGAAAGTGTTAAGATGACCCACACACCCATACCTTTCCATATTGGAAATAATAAACTCTTGCCTATGACTACAGTAGACAAAAACTTCAGGTACCATTTACTCCTTTCCTTATTCATTACAACCTGGATTATTTGTTAATATCCAGCAGAATGTTAGTGGCATTTACCTGCTTTGGCCATTGCTATGTCCATATACCTATCACATGGTAGGTGCTTAATAAGCATGCATTACATAAACACTGTATCATGGCTTATGTAGATTGGTCATTAAATTACAATGTTTCAACATTAAAAAGCAATTTATCTGCAAAATCTCTCTCCTCTAAATTTCCCTTTAAGAATATTTGCAGCCTTATTTACTCTTAATTAATAAGTCATTAAAATGTCAGTTCACTCTGTTCTCCCAGATCCAATCCCCCAGTCTCATTCACAACTTTGCAGCAGAACACCTGTAACAAACTTTCCTGGCTTTGTGCTCCCATCTCCTGTGGGTCTCACAGATCTTCCCCTTCCAACCCTCCCTCCCCCAACTGCCTCTTTGTCTCAGTCTCTAATTATAGCAGAAATTCTGCTAACCCACAGACCACTCCTGCCAGAGAAGCAGGTACACTATAGATCTTCCTCTCCCTTCTGTTCCTCTAGATCCAATTTCTGAGTCTCATCCTCAGTGCTCTAGCAGACCCTCTGTGGTGACCTCTCTTCACTGTCACCCCCCCCCCCCATTCCAGGGAGATCCTAGTTGAACACTCTGCTCTCCTCCTCCTATGAACCCCTAGCCCAACCCCATTCCTAAGTCTCAGCTCCCAACACATTTTATTCAGAACCCAGGGGCCACAACTGTCAGGTCTAAAAAAATTTTCCTACCAGGCAACACACAGGCATCATACTCTCTGAAAATCCAGAAAGGAAATAGAAACTGAGGAATAAAACATCCACCCAACAAAGGCAAATCCAGAAATCAGCACCTATGCCTGTAATCATCCCAATCCCAGATGCCTAGATGCCAGCATAAAAACACAATCAATAGCAGCCAGGGCAATGTGTTTCCACTAGAGCCCAGCTACTCTCCCATAGCAGTCCCTGAATATTCCAACATAGCTGAAGAACAAGAAAAAGATCTTAAAAGCAACTACATGTAGATGATGGAGATCCTTAAAGAGGAAATGAATAAATCACTTAAAGAAATCTAGGAAAACACAAACCAACAGTGGAAGGAGACAAATAAAATTGCCCAAGACCTGAAAGTAGAAATAGAATCAATAAAGAAAAAACAAACTGAGAGAACTCTGGAAATGAAAAATTTAAGAATTTGAAAAGGAGCAATAGAAGCAAGCTTCACCAAACTGAATACAAGAGATGGAAGAGATGCAATCTCAGGCACTGAAGATACTAAAGAAGAAATGGGTATGTCAGTCAAAGAAAACGTTAAACCTGAAAACTCTGAAATGAAGAATCTAGAAATCTGGGACAATATAAAAGAATTATAGGAGTTAAAGAATCCTAAGAATTATAGGAATTAGAGAAGGAGAAGAATCCTAGCTCAAAGGCCCAGAAAATATATTCAATAAAATCACAGAACATTTTACTGACTTAAAGAAGGAGAGGCCTATAAAGGTACAAGAAACATACAGAACACTACCTAGACTGGATCAGGAAAGAAAGCCCCCTAACCACTTAATAATCACCACATAATAGTCAAAACACAAAATATAGAGGATGAAGAAAAACTATTAAAAGCTGAAAAGGGAAAAGATCAGGTAACATATAAGGGTCGACCTATTAGAGTTACACCTGGTTTCTTAATGGAGACTCGAAAAACCAGAAGGAACTGGACAGATGTCCTATAGACTCTAAGAGACCACAGATGCTAGCCTAGACTTCTATACCCAGCAAAACTTACAATCACCACAGGGGAAGAAAATAATATTACATGATAAAGTCAAATTTAAACAATATCTTTGTATAAATCCAGCCCTATAGAAGGTGCTAGAAGGAAATTTCCAGCCTAAGGAGGTTAACAATACCCATGTAAACACAGGGAAAAAAAAATCTCATACTACCATAATCAAAAGAAGGGAAGCCACACACAAACAACTACTACTATCACCTCTACCACCACCACCACCACCACCACCAATAACAAACAACAACAACAACAACGACAAAATAACAGGAATCAAAAATCAATGGTCACTGATATCTCTCAATATCTACGGTCTCAATTCTCCAATAAAAAGACACAGAATGGAGGTAAAAACAGGATCCATCCTTCTGCTGCATTCAAGAAATACACCTTCACATCAAGGATAGAAATTACCTCGGGGTAAAGATATTCCAAGCAAATGGACCTAAGAAGTAAGCTGGTATAGCCATTTTAATACCTAACAAAGTAGACTTCAAACCAAAACTAATCAAAAGAGATAGGGAAGAACACTACATATTTATCAAAGGAAAAATGAGGACTTTGCAATTCTTAATATCTATGTCCCAAACACAGGATACCCAAGTTTGTAAAAGAAACATTACTACAACTTAAACCACATTGACCCTCACACACTGACAGTGGGAGACTTCAATATCCTACTTTCACCAATGGAGTCTTGGTGATATTGGCTTTTGAATATTCGCTGTTTCCTACAACAAATTTCTCATGTGCTATTGTAGCTTTTCCATTCCTAGAACAGTGTGTTTGTTGATTCACTGGGCACTATTTCCCCTATACATTTGAGGTATTTGGATACTTCCCCCAACTGTGACACAGGCAAGACTTCCTTTTTCCAGGCTTTTGTTCCATCTTTTTTAGCATTGGAATCAGATGTCTGATTTCTGTAATTATCTACTTTAGCAAGCATCCAAGTTCAGGGCCATCTCCAGACAAAAGCGTTTTTTCTGAGATACCTCTCAAATATCCAAGGACAAATGGCAGACAGAATAAGCATTCCAGACCACCTGCTAGTCTCCTGACTTAAAGTAAAAATCCATACAGTGACACTACCTAGGCCAGGCAGACATTAGGCACATAGCTTTGTTTCTTGTGCAAATTAAGCTTAGATCCTCCTTTCTTCCACAGCCCAAGTGGTATGTCTACACTTCTCCTTTAACAATACTCAGAACAAAAAGGGCCTTTTCATACCAGGTGCATCAAGCTATGACACTGGCTTCCTAGCTACTGAGAAAGTGGCAGAGCCAGAAATTTGCAGATTGTATGTGTATTTAAACTGGACTGTGGAGAGAGGGAGGGGGATGAACGAAGCTGGAAGGGACATAGATAGAACAATGAGAGAACAGGAGAGAAAGGTACAGAGAGGAGCTAAGTATGAGAACAGATTGAAGCTGTGTGGAGAGATTTTGACTTAGTAAGAATAAAGTGAACGGACTAAAGAGCTGGGTGTACTTAGATTCATTTGAGTATTTCTCAGATTAATCCACCATTGGTAGCATCTCTTCTGGAACCCTGAGAAAAGACTATAGTGGAGTTAGACCCTAATAGTCTTTGATAATTTTATCCCAAACAAAAAAGAATAAACCTTTTTCTTTTATTATTTTATTTAGAAAGTAATGAAACTTTCTCCAAAACTGACCACATATTAAGACACAAAGCAAGCATAGCCATAAATTTTCTCAGGTCCGGCTTGGCCTGTGGTCCTTCAGCCACTTATAAAATAATCATTCAGAGGCTTAATATTAATTATCACCTGTATGGCCTATGGCAGGCCTCTTGCTAGCTCTTATAGTTTAACTCAACCCATAACTATTGATCTATGTATTGCCACGTGTTCCATGGCTTTACCTGCATCCCATTACATGTTGCTCCTAGGATGGCAGTCTGATGTCTCCCTCACTCTACCTTTCTCTTTCCTGTTTCTCTCCTTGGATTTCCTGCCTGCCTCTAAGCTGACTTGCCATAGGCCAAAGCAGCTTACCATTAACCAATTGGAACAACATATATTCAGTGTACAGAAAGACATCCTCCAGAACGTCCCCTTTTCTATCTAATCAAAAAGGAAGATTTTAGTTTTAATATAGTAAAATTATATATAACAAACAGTTATCAAGCAAGAATTACTGTTACTATATCTAGTCTATTTGTATTTGGCAAAATTAAAGAAAATATTTTATCATCTATCCTATATTTGTTAGTCTAAAGTTTCATATCTAATTGATCTGTTATCATAACCAAGGGAAATTATATCAGAGGACAACTTCAGCTGTCTACTCCATTCTGTATTCGTGAGTGTATTTCCTCAATTTATATCTGCTGTGGATATCACTGCATAAATAAAATGCTGATTGGCCAGTGGCCAGGCAGGAAGTATAGGCAGGACAAGCAGAGAAGAGAATTCTGGGAAGTGGAAGGCTGAGGCAGAGAGACACTGCCAGCCGCTGCCATAACAAGCAGCATGTGAAGATGCTGGTAAGGCACGAGCCACGTGGCAAGGTATAGATTTATGGAAATGGATATTTTAAGATATAAGAACTGTAGCTAGTGTTTTCTTGCCTTGCCCACAGTCAGGACAAATCTTTGTCACCCACCAGTCCCACAGCTGCTCAGACCCAATCAAGTAAACACAGAGACTTATATTGCTTACAAACTGTATGGCCGTGGCAGGCTTCTTGCTAACTGTTCTTATATCTTAAATTAATCCATTTCCATAAATCTATACCTTGCCACGTGGCTTGTGGCTTACCGGCATTTTCACATGCTGCTTGTCTTGGTGGGCGGCTGGCAGTGACTCCTTCTGCCTTCCTGTTCTTTTATTTCTCCTCTCTGTTAGTCCCGCCTATACTTCCTGCCTAGCCGCCTATACTTCCTGCCTAGCCACGGCCAATCAGGTTTTATTTATTGACCAATCAGAGCAATTTGACATACAAACCGTCCCCCAGCACAGCCAAGTGCAGACCATCTCAGACACCTGCACTCAGGCCCGTGGTCCTAATCATCCTCTATGCGGACCAGCTGGGTAAAGCCATGAGGAATCCAAGAACGGGCTCCCACAGGACATACAGAACATCCCACAGCAAAGAACAGTTAGCAAGAAGCCTGCCACAGCCATACAGTTTGTAAGCAATATAAGTCTCTGTGTTTACTTGGCTGGGTCTGAGCGGCTGTGGGACTGGCGGGTGACAGAGATTTGTCCTGACTGTGGGCAAGGCGGAAAACTCTAGTTATATATGTCTTTATAAATTCTGTTACCATTTTAATAGATTCATGTGGATTGATCTTAACAAGTGGCACTCAGAGTGGGGCACAAACCCATGACCCTGAGATTGAGAGTTTCGTGCTCTACCAAATGAGGTAGCCAGGAGTGAATCCACCTTGAAGGCAAGAGCAGGGAGAGGGGGCATGTGACCCTTCTCTCTTCACCTTATAAGAGGTCAAGTACAAGGGCAGGAAGCACTGTCCTTCAGCCCCTATAGCCCAAGGTCTTAGGTGAGCAAATACCACTACAAGTAAGTCTCAACAGATACCAGAAAATTGAAATATCTCCTGCATCCTATCAAACGATCATGGATTAAAGCTGGATTTCAACAACAGAAATCACAGCAAGCTCAGAAGCTCATGGAAACTGAATAACTCTCAACTAAATGAAAATGAGTCAAGACAGAAATAAAGAAAGAAGTTAAAAATTTGACAAAAATGAATATACAGCATACCCAAGTTTATGGGACATAATGAAAGTGGTTCTAAGAAGCAAGTCCGTGGCACTAAGCATCTACATAAAAAACAAACAAACAAACAAACAAACAAACAAACAAACAAACAAACAAAAAAACCCAACCAGACAAAACAAAAAAAAATACCCCAGAGAGATCTCATACTACAGCTTAATAGTGTACCTGTTTCTTCTTCTAAGAAGCATTCACACTCAAGGGGGGTAGATGGTAAGAAATAAACCAAGGCTGAAATCAATAAAATAGAAAGAACGAGAACAATACAAAGAATTAATAAAACAAAGAGTTGTTCTCTGAGAAAATCAACAAGATAATCAAAGTCTTATCCAACCTAACTAAAACGGTGAGAGAGAATATCCAGATTAACAAAATCAGAAATGAAAAGAGGGACATATCAGACACCCAGGAAATCCAGGGAATCATACGGACATACTTTACAAACCTGTACTCCACAAAATTGGGAAATCTAAAAGAATTGGAAAGTTTTCTTGATAAATACCACTTGCCAGGTTAATTAGGATCAAATAAAGAATTTAAATAAACCTTTAACTCCTAAGAAAATAAAATAAATAAAATAAAAGCAAAAATAGAAGCAGTCATTGAAAGTCTCCCAACCTAAAGAAGCCTGGGACTAGGCAGTTTCAGTGCAGAATTCTACCAGACTTTCAAAGAAGAGCTAACACCAATAGTCCTCTAATTATTCCACAAAACAAAAATGGAAAGAATGTTGCCAAATTCATTTTATGAGGTCATAATCACCCTGATACCCAAACCACACAAAGATTCAACAAAGTAATAGAATTATAGACCAATTTCTCTTATGAACATAGATGCAAAAATACTCAATAAAATAATGGCAAACAGAATCCAAGAATACATCAAAAAGATCATTCACCATGATCAAACAGGCTTCATTCCAGAGATGAAGGGATGGTTCAACATACCAAAATCAGTCAATGTAATCCACAATATAAAAAAGCTGAAGGAAAAAAAAGAACACATGATCATCTCATTAGATGCAGAAAAGGCCTCTGACACAATTCAACATCCCTTCCAGATAAAATTTCTGGAGAGATTAGGGATACAGGGACATACCTAAACATAATAAAGTCAGTTTACTGAAGCCCATAGCCAATATCAATTTAAATTGAGAGGAATCAAAACAATTCCACTAAAATCAGAAACAAGATAATATCCACTCTCTCCATATCTATTCAATGTTGTACTTGAAGTCTTAGTAAGAGCAATACGACAACTGAAGGAGATCAAGGGGATACAAATTGGACAGGAGTCAAAGTATATTTGTAGATGATATGATAGTATATATGTGACCCTAAAAATTCTACTGGGAAACTCTTATACCTGATGAACACTTTCAACAAAGTAGCTGGATATAAGATTAACTCACAAAAATAAGTAGTCTTCCTATATGCAAGTGGACTGAGAAAGAACTTAGTGAAAACAATACCCCTCACAATAGCCTCAAAGAATATTAAAATATCTTGAGGTAACTCTAACCAAGCAAGAGAAAGACTTGTATGACAAGAACTTTAAGTTTTTGAAGAAAGAAATTGAAGAAGATATCAGAAGATGGAAATATTGCCTATGGTCATGGATTGGTAAGATTAACATAATAAAAATGGCCATCGATATCAAAAGTAATCCCTGGCTTCAGTGCAATTCCCATCAAAATTTTAACACAACTCTTCACAGACCTTGGTTGAAAGGACAATTCTCAACTTCATATGGAAAAACAAAAAGCTCAGGATAGCTAAAACAACCCTGAACAATAAAAGAACTGCTGGAGGTATCACCATCCCTGATTTCAAGTTATATTATAGAGCTATAGTAATAAAAATGCATGGTCTTGACATAAAAAGAGACACATTGATCAATGGAATTGAATCGGAGACCCAGACATAAATTCACACACCCTTGTACACCTGATTTTTGATAAAGAAGCCAGAAATACACAATGGAAAAAAGACAACATCTTCAACTGTAGTGATAATGCCCGTGCTACCACCACTCATTCACCATGTGAGAGGGAGGGGCTGTGGATCAAAAAACAGAGACAAAAGACAGCAGGCCATTTGCCTCAGCAGAATGCTGAATGCCCTTTATTGAAAGAGGGAGGAAACCTTAAATACAGTCTTACAGCACAATGGGAGAACCCCAGAGGGCAGAAGTTTGCTACTGATGTTTACAATCTTGAATCTAAGCTGTTAAAGCCCAATATGCATGATACACAAACAAGGAACTTCCCTAAAATATTCAGGAGGGAGGAAACTGGCAGGGAATTAGCATAGGGAGGACATCTGGTCAAAGTCGGTAAGCAAGGCAACAGCTTACTCAAAATGGGAAGGCCAGGGCCCTACATCAACAAACATTGCTGGTCAAACTTTATGTAGAAGAATGCAAATAGATGCTGCAACAGGGGACTGTTACCTTTGGATTATTCACTTAATTGACTGATGTGATGCAGACTGACACTCTGATGCTGGTGGTGCCCAGCACATAGGAGATTTCTTTCCCTGCAGAACCACAGTAGACAGAATAGCACAACTGTTGACCAGCCAAATATTGGAAGTATTTTTTGCTTTTCATTATTTCTTCTACAGGCTTCTCTTAGGAGATCAAGACAACACTTGGGACTAATGAGGAAATCAGAGGATGAGCACCTATCAATCCACAGTGGAAAAAGAGAAACGTACACTCAAGGCTGGGGAAAACCCACTATTTAGTGTTTCTGATCACAAGAGAAGTTGGCTGAAATGGTATACCCATGGAGAAATCTCTATTTGCATGTGTTGGGTTTTCATTCACATGAAAATATCAGGGCCTGTGTGGGACAAATAATGACTCAGAATTGTGCAGGAAAGGGGAAAGGAGCCTTTCATTTCTTGTGCCCGTTGTAGGAACAGCACTGAACTTAATTTGCTGTGTGGAATGATGTTAAGCACAGCCAAGGAGACTTTATCCTAAGGACACCCTGCCATCCCAGGGGTAGGATGGAGAATTCATTAAATAATTAAAATGCATGTCCTGCCTGGATCCTGCCTACTGCCACTTTAGGCCGAATGCATTCCTGACCTTCAGCGGTGCTCATTGCATTGTCTTCCTAACAGTTTGTCCAACTATTAACAAATTTTGATCAGAGGAAAACTGACTAACTTAATGAAATTGCTGGTGAAGGAGGTATTGCAATATCAGGCCTCTGCAGCCTTGGCCGTTTTCTGCTGTTTACCCGGTGAAGTGTTGCCTATAGACCGATTGATGGCTACCCCTGTACTTTTTACTGTAGATAAAACCGCAGGTGCAAAGGAGAGGGCAGACTGTCACCTACATTAACATCTGCATTTATTTTTAACGTTAGGGCAGTAATTCTCCATCACTCACAAAATTAATGACGGCCAGAAGGAGCTTTTTTCCCCAAAACGTATTATGACCTCTGAGCATCTATCACATTAAACATTGGAGCTGGGATGGAAAAAAAGTGCTATAAAAATGTTTACATAACAGAGGTGAAGCTATTGCACTAACAGAAATAATATTTGTTTTCCAACAAAAATAATGGTTCGAGTGACCCCCTTTAACATGTTTGCAATTTTATTCGTATGTAATTTAGAAGTGTCTGCTGGATTCTACTTTGTGCTTCTGCTCTTAATCTGTTGCGGTATCACCTGCCACACAGCCTCCGGAACTTTGCACCCCACACTCAGGAGAAAATGAATCTCAAAAGGAAGGCAATATCCTTGTATTGTTATGGAAGAGTCCAGACCTTACAGACCCCTAAAAGTCTTTCAGGACTCTCAGGGGCCCTAGACCACGGTTGGAAAACCTTTAAGCTAATATGATGAGTGGAAGTGGTATTAGCAATCAATATAAAATGGAAAAGTGCGTTTGACAGTATTGACGCTGAATTCTACCCTGGTCATTGAGATCTGCTTTTTAAAAATTGATGCTGAACTATTGGCCTATTGTTAGAAAACGAATACACATTTAATTTAAAGGTGATGTCAGTAAACTTTGTTTTATATACACGAAGGTCCACAGGCATTTCCATATTTTAATCTCTTTTTCAATTTTAGATCCTCTTAGCAAAACAGCTCTTACATGCTTTCTAATGTCTTCCTGTACAATACGGTTTCAATTTTAGAAAGCAGCTACTTGCCTTTTTGTTCATTGTATTTTATTCTCTGGTTTCTGAGTTTGGCTGCCTGCCTGAAAGGTTATCTTCATAGGTAATAATATTAAGCATCGGAAACACCTATAGTCAGTAGACAATCATTATGTTAGCAGAGGACGGCCTGGATAGACGGAATGTCTTAAGTCGCAGCAGTGAGAGTGGCCGAGGGTCTTCAGAGTCGACACAGATATCCAGAAGAAGATGCTAGCAACTCATTTTTGCCTCTCCATATCTTATTATACTTTACTGGTATTGTTTTCAATAAGTAAATATTAATATTATAAATAATTTTATTGTGATTAATTTTGTAGATTTTAGAAGAATCACATACCCCCCATATGGGGCACGATATGTCACCTCATACTTTCCCCCTGAATGCGGGAACAGAATGACAGGTTCTGTACTGTTTGGCCGTTTATGCTCCAGTTTTCTGTAAGCATATTGATTGTAGTTTCCGGAACTTGAAAGGATAGAGGGGAAAATATACTTCAGTGGTATTGAACAAGAGCTGCTGTTATCTAAAGAACACAAATGATCCAAACATGATTGTTTCTCCTTTCCCTCGTGTTTCCTTTCTCCCCTCAACCTGATAAAACCCTCATAATTGCAGAAGGAAACACACTTAATTCTGAAAGAGTTGGGTATGGACTGCCCATTTTGTGGATGGTCCTTCTGAACAAAGCACTATGGGTGCTGCAGGGGGTGACACGGTAGGCCAGCAGATAATAGAAAGCCCTTGGACCGGAGGAAAGTCAGGGCTAGTACAATCAGAAGATAATCTGCATTCACGTCCAGTGCAAAGGCATCCCTGTTCAGCTGTGGCGCTGGTGGCTAGAACCCATAGTCACATCTGGTGGTACATCTTTGCCTTTATATATGCATGATCACCTGCTGCTTTCCGCCTGTGTTTGAAATGCTACGTTAAAAAGATAATGTTTGTGAGAAATAACTAGCTTCCAGACCACAGGAAAGATGCCCCCTGTCTTCTTTTTCTTTAAATTGTAATTTCTCAAACTTCCTAGAAGCCCTGTTACCAAGCAGCCTCACCATAGAGCTGGAAACAGGCATTGTTGAGAAGGACGGCTTGCTGAGGCTATTGTCTCGGTCCTAGACACCTGAACGCCATCCATCCTCAAGACAGGCCCGCACTGCAGTCAGAGCCGTGGAGCCGAGCAGCTGCCTCCTGCCCGGGACCGCTGTCGTGATGATGGAAAGAGAAAAGACAAGATTTACATAGCTTGTGTTTGCCGCTATAAACCTACCTGTTCCCACAGCAAGACTTGTACATAATAACTTAAATGCTGCCATGGTCACCATGATAATTAATAGTCACCTAGTAAATTTGAAAAGCATATAATTTGGCTAAAATTTCCATCTCCTCATTATGCTAACAAGGTGGTAAAGGTAAAATTAAGGGAAAAAACGATTGCATTTCAACCATCGTTTTCTTGGGAAACACTCATTAATGGATCACTCCTAGGTTAGATCATCTTTGACTAAATTTTCATTTTTAGACTGTTTCCCACGGAACTGTGTGATGTCACACAACTCGAGTATCTTAGAATCTGTGTTGGCAATTAATTTTCTCTCCAATACTTCATTAACATATGCATATGTTTATATGCTTTTGCATATACATTCGTACACACATATGCATACATACATACATACATATACAACAAATACTAAAGGACATGATTTAAAAACCAGGAATGTAAAGGTGACTCAGTGGTAGTTGTATGGAGTCCAGTTTAATTTGCATGGATGTTTTTGCCCTGTGATTTTTGTGATCGTTTTCTATAACTGCTGCTCCAGAGTGAGTCCCCCCCACCCCCCTGCTCCCTTTCGTGGGAGCCTCAGCCTCCTCCAGTGCACAAAGGTCATGTCAGGCCTGCAGAGGGTGGAAGGCTTTGGATAATGGGAGAGCAGGCTCATCAATTTGCTTCTATAGAGTTGAAAAGAGAACAGAGAAGCGCCTTTGAAGTTTCTCCTTTGTGGGTCTGAGTCACACACAGCTGTAGGTTCAGGCTGTTTGTCTTGAAATTAAGGGAAGGAGCTGAGCATCAAGTCTGAGACTGTTTATTTTCTCTTGCTAGTTTGTGAGAAGGTAAAAGGGGAGACAAATCTCAGCGTGGTGTTTGGGCATTTTTACCTCCAAGGCAATGGCTCAGACACCCACATGCTTTAATTTAGTAGGCAATGGTGCACCTTGTGTGTGAAATTGCACAAGATAATGTTTGCCACCCAAAATGAAACCAGTGTCCCCTTCAAGCTCCATTCCTCCCCCTACTGGGAAAATAATTACCAGACACAAACTTGCTGGCTTCCCCTTTTCTTTCCAGCTTTCCTGTTCTTCCCCACCTCCTCTTTGCTGATCCTTGTTAAACAATGTGGCTCTAGAATCTCCGGGGCAGGCACTGCCTTTATTTTCTCCCCCTTCTTTGTATAGTTTGACCAACTCGTAATGTCACAAAGGATTTTTCTTTTTCAATCACACTTAATTTCTGAGCTCAGAGGTTTCATGTCTTAAGAGCTGGGTGAGAACACACGGAAGACAGTTTTCTTTCTCCCACAGTCTAAAATGGAGCTCTTCTTTTAAGGGGAGAGTTTTACGACTCATTTTTCCCCCCTGCTTGCTAAGGACTTTAACCAATATTATTATTTTTTATTTTAGTTGTCTATAGGATGGAATGATAATGTGCAATATTGAAAAGCCTGTTTTCACATTACCAAGTGATGTTTAAATTTGTTACCATCTTTACTGGAATCCACAAGGTAGAGTAAGTCATTTTATTATTTACCAGGATTTGTTAGGAAATGACTTTAGATTGCTTGTTCTATATAGTCCAAATCAAAGACTGACTCCAAGTTAAAATGTAGACAATCTTGACGTACGTTAAGACATATGTCATATACTGCTCTGGAAAATGTTCTCAAATTGGTCCAATGAGACAAAGTTTGACATTCCTGCATTTCATACCTAAAATTAGTTGTCTAATTATTGGCTGATTTTCCTTGAAAATGAAAAGCTAAACAAAACAAACTTCCCAAGACAACTTTGTAAATAAAAACAACAAAAAACACATTTTGAACATAATAGAATATTTTTCCAATAAATATATCACTAAAATGTATTTAATACTCCTTTCCTGTTTTAAACTAGTTTTTGAAGTACAATAAATAGTTATGTAAGAAAAAGGCATGTAAACAAACAAACAAACAAACAACAACAACAAAAACCAGTGAGACAAAGGCAAATTGTAAATCTGGTAGAAAAAAACAAAAGACAAATATGAAAAATTGTTATCATTTTGATGTTCCTCTTTCATTTACATTTCAGTGTCAACCTTTTTTTTTTTTTTTTTTATGTCTGCAAGGAAGAACCTGACCATGTCTGCCTCAGAATGCAAACAATTCAAAACTGTGCTTTCTACTACCATAGCAGTGGGCCAGTGTCTTTTAGCTTAACTACCACGGGTGTGAGTCAGGAGAGGACACATGGGACCTCCTTTAGGCTTTCTGTACTCCCGTCCTGTAGCCACAGGGAGCTGTTCTCAGGCAGTATGCACAGGTGGGAGCGGACACAGAGGGTTTTTTTTTTTTTCCTTACTGGAGATCAAAAACAAGGAGCAGTGTTAATGCCTAAAATCCAGCACTCAGGAGACTTAGGCAGGGGGACTGCTGTGAGTTGAAGCCAGCCTCCACTACACCTCAAGATCTTGTCTTGAAAGCAAAAACAAAAGAAGCAGCTTGAAGTCACCACAGATGTGACGCGTCCCTGTGCCACCTTAGCCTGAGCGTCTACATCATGTTTGTCACCTTTATGAAGTCCCACTTAGGACTCGCTGACAGAGGGACAATGCTGTGGACGGCTGGCCTGTGGCCCAAGCTTTCACCTTGCTTTTCAAAGCTGTGGTTTACGACCGCAGACTTTTCTCACTTCCTTGAAATGGGTGCATAATACAGACACTGCAACTTTTTTCTGATTTAGGCAATTGTCTTTTACTAAGAAAAAATTTGAAACGTCCCTTAAACCCAAGAAGAAACAAAACCCAAAGCACTTATTATATTGTTTTATTCTCATATATTCCAAGATATAATTATTGTTTGAACTTTGCTGTTCATCTGTATATTATCAATTCTTCAGCAATTACCTAATGGTTTGACAAAAATTAGGATCTTATTATTGCTTTGCAATATGATTTATATCTCTGTGAACTTTTCTATACTACCAGATTAAGTACTAGTCTACATGATACTTATTTATGTCATTTTTTGCTTCATTTGCTTTTCATAAACACACCTAGGATAAATCTGTGTACAGATAGATGTGTGTATATCATTTCATAATTTTTTCAGTAGATTTTTTGAAAAGGGAATTCTTTTGTCAAAAGAAATCCACAGTTTAAATATTTCTCATAGGTGTTGCCATTCATTCTCTATGCTTGTTTTGAGGGCTTGTAAGATGCTAGCCACCACTCTGGGGTCCTTGTGACACATCTGTGAAAAAACTCCAAGCATCTATTTCAGGGAAAGTTCTTTCATGTGAAGAAACAGACACTAAACAAGGAGAGAGATAGAGTACCCAGGGACCAAGGAAATCCAAGCAAAAGACACCAGTGAAGAGTGCTTAGGAGGAAGGGCAGGGGCATGGGTTGCAGTTCTGGCTGTAGCAGCTAGAAAGGTCTGTACTTTCCATTTTAAGATGAGGATATTTGGGTAAAACCTAAGGAAATGAAACCCCTGTGGTGAAAAGTCTGAGTGCCATAGTGACTTACACATTTCAGGTGGCTCAGCACGGAATGAATGTCCATTGTCCCTGGAACAGACGGGGGATGGGCAGCATGGCTGCAGCTCAGGGGAAAGAAGTAAGTGATGGTTAAGTTGAGAGACCAGGCCTCTGGGTCCCCATGAGCATGCGGCCTCACTCTAGTCAGATGGAATGGCACCGAGTGGGAGGGAGAGACATGGCATGTTTGCATTTACCGCCCCATGTGCTTCGTAATGACTAAGTCATCGGCCTATGAATGTAGGTAGCAGCTCCAGTAGAGAGGTTGTACAGTGCCGTGGAAGAAATAATACCAGTTAGATACAGATACTGCATGCGAAAGGATAAAAATTACTCAGATCTTGAAAAAAGGACTTGCTGAAAGATAAGAGTGGGAAGTAAAAGAAACAATCAAGTGAACTCCAGCTTTCTTCTGTGTCAAGTAGCAGGGAGGGATTCAGTTCCTAGGAGCCAGAAAGACAATGAGGAGTAATAATGGGACTCAGTGTCACATGTGACAAATCTGAAGTGTTAGAAATACTGAGTGGGTTGTTGGAGTTTGGAGAAAAATCAGGCACAGAGACATATTTAAAGAGCCATCAGAATCACATTGGTTATGATTGTATAAGAAATAACCATAGGATCCTGGTGTATATAACCGCAACATCTGCTTTCTCATGTCTGCAAACTGACTTAGTTGGCTTGGGCAGGCTGGTTCTGCCAGGTGGTTCTGCTTACATGAACGTTCACACTGGGCCTCGTTCCTCTAGGTTATGACCTTCTCTATGTGTATCACTCCTGGGACTCAGATATCTTCCTCCAGTGCTGGCAGGAGCATGAGAGGGTGAGTTTGGCTGCCCAAACACATTTCATGCCTAATATTATCTTTTGAACTAAGTGAGGAAGCAGGGACTTCCTTCTAATTGTTGCAGAAAACACAACTGGACCCAGAGGAGCCTATGACTACAGAAGGAAGCGAGAAAATGAGGAAGAGCCTGTAGTCTGCCATTGATGTATGGACCACGCACATTGATGTATGGATGTATGTGCCATGAACCTGGAGAGGATTCCACTTGACTGCACCAAGTAACTTTCTCACCAGCAGGGAGTGAGAGTTTTTGCCTCCTCTGCTTCCTCCAGCTTTTGCTACTGTTCTAAATGGACCTGCCAACATGAGAAATGGAAATAACATTCCCTTGACTTATACTAACTGTGTCTAACTCAGATGACGATGGAAACACTTGGAGTTACTGTGCAGCTTTGCTTTGCTTCCAGAAATCAAAGTTTCTCTGTAGAGATTTTGTTCTCTTTGGTGCCTTTGACCATCTTTTCCCTACTTAGTGGTTAAATATAGGTGAGAAAAGGTTTCAAATACTTGTAGTTTGTAACTCTAATCTGTTGATGTACCCAACCGTCTTTTTAAATGAGAGACACAGAAACAATGTAAAAGAGAAAGCTGAGAGGTCAGAGCTCAGAGCTAAAATCTCACCCTTCCGCCTGCGGTGTCCCAGCTTCCCAAAAGAGACCTATTTCCTGTCTGTTCGTCTATTTATAGTATTTTGTTCTGCCTTCTCATTGGCTGTAAACCCAAACACGTGACTGCCTCGTCACTGTCTGAATGTACAGACCCCTAGGTCTTAAAGGCATATGTCTCCAATGCTGGCTGTATCCCTGAACACACAGAGATCTATGGGATTAAAGGTGTGTGCCACCACCACCACACTCTGTCTATGGCTCTAATAGCTCTGACCCCCGGGCAACTTTATTTATTAACATACAATCAAAATCACATTTCAGTACAATTAGATTACCACCACACTAATCCCACACTTAGAGTTTGCTGTCCTTCCCTCCTTTTAATTTATCTGAAGAGGTAAACCAAAGACAACAATGGTGTTGATTTTGACTTGAAGGAAAGGCATTGGGACTTTCACTTGCACAAATGATGTTGACAATATGATAAACTCTAATGTCGATGCAGAAAACTTATCGTGCCTCTCTACAGATGGGAACCCTCTCATTTTCTAGTCTTTATGGTGAGAAAGTGACCTGTCTGCTCTCTGTGACTGAAGTATCACATATGCCCGGTCCCTTCTTAACAAATGGCATTATGCCCCACTTACAATGCACAATCTGTTCAAGTCTATAGAGATTCATTGCGTGTGGGCTGTATACATCCTCAGTGAGTTGACAGCCTCCCTGAGATTTCTGAGGTACGGTAAAAATACATATGCCGAGTGGCTGAGGTACTTATCTTAGGAAAGGGATGCAAATATGAGGACCGCACACTGTCTCTAGGCTCATGGCATGTGGCTTCGGTTATCATCTTAGAAACAAGCATGTGCTGTGGGGGTAGGGAGGCGCTATGGTAAAGCTTCAAATAGGAAAGAAAGATTTCATTTTCAGTAATCCCACACATGATGAGGAGCCCAGTATTGCAGACTTCCAGTGTGGAAATAGACGCTCCATTAAGAAATAAAAGCACTGTGAGTTCTGTTGCTTGAGAAAAATATTTCTCTGTTCATTCACAGTAGGTTTCTTCTCTCCAAACAAGATACTTTGCATGACTTCAGATTTGATCCAGAGAAATATGTATACTGAACTCTAATTAATGAAAGCATCATGTGGAGCTCTGCATCCAGGATGTTGGAGATTTATGATGTCACCGCCTCGTGTGCCTGACTTGACTGTCAAACAGGATTTAATCAGCACACACTTGCTGCAAATGATTATTTTATTATCTTTTTATATTTAGAAGCATAGATTTTCCTTCTTTTAGTGAAGGGCTAATATGTTTGGTGCTGAAAGGATGTCTGTAGAATAGTTAAATAGACAGTGACCCTTCATTTGACTTGGGGAGGGAGGTCAGAAGGGGAAGTCCAACATGGCTAGGCAGAAAAGAGAAGAGATCTGGACCTGTGTTAGAAGGAACTTCTGACAACAAACGTAGATTTATTTATTTATTTATTGGTTTGGTGTTTTGACACAGGGTTTCTCTATGTAGCCCTGGCTGTCCTGGAACTTGCCATGTAGACCAGGCTGGCCTTAAACTCACAGAGACCCACCTGCCTCTGCCTCCTGAGTGCTGGGATTAAGGGCATGTGCTACCACCGCCTGGCACAAAGTTAGAACTGGAAAGAATAAAACAAAAAGATGAGTGGCGGGGGTAATTTAGAATATGCTAATTAAATATTTCTGTCCGGATAAAAAGTATTTGAAGGGCATAGATTTCCAGCATCATTGTGCTCAGATCTTGTCCAGGGAACCACGTGTCTGCTGTCCAGCGTTTTTAATAGGGTAGCCCATGTGAAAGAGCTATGCTGTCTAAAACATGAGACATATTAAGCAGTCAGTCTGACTTTGCCACTTTATCTTGTTGCATGTAGTATGGTGGTCCATTCAGTATATTATGAGAATACATTTCATAAGTGCATACTTTCTAAGTGACTGGCTGCTCTTGGGTTTTGGGGCTCGTGTATAAGGTAGCAAAATGACCGTGTGGGTTAAAGTATATTTTAATAGCCAAGGTACCCTATGGTCAAAGGTCAATATCCGCATAAACATTGTAAATATTTACAATTTTTTTGAAAATTCAAGGTGTCATGGAAAGTCTCTAAATGCTACTTTATATTAGGATTTTCAGGATGAGGAGAAAAAGACTATATAACAACTAAGACCAGTTATAAACATAGTGACTTGAAAAGAATATATATATTTATATGTGTGTGTGTGTGTATAAACACAGGTAAAGAAGAAGACAAGAAAGTAAGAGAGCAAGGGAATAGCTATTTATTGCTAAACTTATACAAATATTATATTGAATATTAGGGATAGGCTGAACAAAAAAATTAAAAAGCATCCTCTACTATGATGGCATGCTATACACACACGCCCGAGTTTTAGCATCTTTTCGCTAAAATCTCTAAAATTAACAAATACTTAAAATTCTGATTGTATGCAAAGTTATATTTGTGAATAATATATTAGCCATAATCTAAAAATGCATGGTTTGGTGATATTTTAGAGCTATATCTTTAGTAATATCTCTCTTTCCCCTCTCTGGATGAGAATGGGGTTTTTGACATGGGTGTTGAAGCAGTTAATTCATCTTCACCGGCTCCGTTGACAGAGACACCCACTTGCCTTGAATAAATGTGGGGATTAAGCTTTAGGACTAACATCGCACCCTGCCAATGGGTGGTATCTCAAACAGGATTTCATTATCCGAGTGTTAAATGAACTTTGTTATTTTTCTCTATTTGTTTCTGTGAGAGGATGGGGTAAAAAGTTCTCACAGCTGCCAGACAAAGAAGGACTCTATTTAAAGAGTGGTTGGAAGCACAAACGTTGATTATCTGAATGAAAGAATTTAATTAAGTTTCCTAAAGAACTGGGTACTAGTGACATCAGCGACTGGCAACGTGAGACCAGGAAATACAGTATTTACCATTATGATATTTTTCACTTAATGATCTCAGTACTAAATCCTGGCTGGGGTCCTGGAATTTGCACAATGGCTTGGCAAAAAATTAGTTGTTTTGCAATTGCAGATGTGGAGCTTTGGGGTGTGAAAAATCTCTTTGCCAAGATGATTTTGGGAAAAGTACCAAAGCAATCATTTTATTTCTTCATTATGTGCATATCCTTGTTCATGAATATGGTTGAAATCCTCCACAACAAATGGTCACAAACAGTTTTCAATTAAATTCCCAAATGGCTTCTTTAACATGAAAGAAAAAAAAAATCAGCCAGTCTCCATAATAGCCCACAAAACATTTTGAAATATGTACAAAATTCCTTCAAATTGTTTATAGCTCCATGAAGCTTATTTTAAACAATTCTTAATAATTACTATTTAGTGATTATATCTGAGTGATTATATTTACTGAAGCTATTAAGTTTCACTAAAACTGAAATCTTTATGGTGTCAAATAATAATGGCAGTTGTAGGTCATTTTCACCATAATAAGGATCACAAAGACAAAGATATGGCTCAATTTGGGTAACTATGCAAGTGGCCATGTATGGAGTCATTTCCTTTTAAAAAAGTATATTCCTTGAACACATCAATTATTGCCAAGAATTGTACAGTTATCTTTGCATGAGTTTAATGTGAGTGAAATTATCTTATATACTACTGCCATTGGCTATTCAAGTGTTTGGCAGAAAATTCCAGGTGTTATTAATTCTAAAACTGGCTTGGCAGATTATACTAGTCTGCCCAGCAAATAAAATAATCCCTGAAGTTAAATTTCCTAAGTCAATACAAGTATCTGTATGCATTGATAGATAGAACAAAATACAATACATAATATGGAGGAAATCTCTTCAGGGCAGGTTTTTATGGATTCCCTGTTGCTAAAAACCAAAATAAACACTTTTACAAATGTTACCTTCAGGGGCTGGAAAGATTGCTCAGTGGTTAAGAGTACTAGCTGCTCTTCTAGAGGACCTGGGTTCGGTTCCTACACCCATGCGGCAGCGCACAACCATCTATGATTCCAGTTGCAGAGGGTCTAACACTCTCTTCTGACATCTGAAATCACCAGGCATACATGTGCTATACATATATAATTCAGGAAAAACACTCATACATATAAAATAAACAAATAAAATGATGTCCACAACTATATACAGCATATTCCTACATTCACATGTGTGTGCATATTTGTTAATTTGTGTAATATATGTATAGTTAAATGTGTATTTATGTATTATTTATTGTCACATATACAGATATCAATATACATGCAAAGTATCTTAGATTTCCTATTTATCAAGAAAGTATACATCAAAAAGCTATAAAATGAACTAATAGATGAGTCATTGTTTGCCTATACCCAATCACCCACTCTCAAAAGCTTCTCCATTCAACATATGGAGCCATTTGTCCAACACTATAAATTTAATAAAAGCTATCTTTCAAAATATTTCAAGGGCTAGAAAGATGGCTCAGTGAATAAAGGTGCTTGCTGCCAAGCCTGAAGACCAGAACTTGATCCCTGGGACCCACATGCATCTCTATTGATGTAATTAATCTGAGCCTTGGTGAACACTCATATTTGAATCTTATAATTGGAAATGTGCAAGAACTAGCTTTTCCAGAAACATTTTGAGTATAGTTTGTATGAAAGGTGTCACTCTTTACGATAAAAGCTAAATAGATCCTTTAAATTTAGCTAATATGTTATTAATTATGGATTTGGGATGAAAGTCCACCTCTGTCATAACAATGCTAACAGCCTTGTAGCTTACTTTTTATATTGACCACTGTTCTGAATTTAAATTCAGGAATGCTGTGATATAAATATGTAAATGAAGATCATCCACTGTTGCTAAAATTCCTTCATAGGGAAGTAAAGTACTTCTACCCCCTCCTACTAAGCTGAAACCTATGGAATTCCACCAAAGTTCACCAAGGAGAACCAGTGAGTTAATCAGACTGACTCAGAGAGGGATGGATAAGATGCTCGGGACAGGAGCATACATGGTCTCACAGCAGCCACACTGAGAGGTTTGCAGCCAGCAGGGGTGAGGAATCACCTTGGCTGAGGAGATGAAGCCCTCTTCCCTTGTTCTTCCCCATTGATATCCTCTGGCCCTTTCCCCAAAGGTAGAATTAATTGCAAACAACTGGTTGGCAGGGGTGTTGGGTACTCAGGTGAGGGTCCCATGACTGTTCTCTCCTCTCGTTACCCTGAGGGAAGCACCAACAGTCCCATCTGTGATGATTTTGCAAGCAGACCCAGCAGAACTCCTAAGGATATGGCAGTTCTACCAGGAGGATAGACCTGTACTACATAGCCTATCTCCTTGAAGCCAAGCCAACTTCAATTACAACGGACATTTTCTGTTTGTCCCTTGTCTATGTTAGAAATTGTTGAAATGGTTTGAAATGTTGCTCATACTTGGTGGGCTTTTTTTCTTTTGAAAATGAGAAAAAAAATCTCTCAATCTCTTTTTCTTCCTTATGTCATGAACCCAAAACATCTTGAAGTTAATATGAACTTAATTATATACAGACAAATGGCTTTATTTATTGATTGTGAATATTTCAGATTCACAGTGGAGCTGTGAATCTGAAATACAGCATGCTATTAATCATTGTGGTTTTAAGCCCTTAGCTACAGTCAGAATTTTCTGTTCACTTAGCTATGTGATGCCGGTGGTTCTAAAACACTTTATGTTAAACATGATGTCCCAAGGCTCCGTGAAACAGCAGTGAACTGCAATGCTTCCAAACCCAAATCTCCTGAGGCCGATCTTAGCATTTCTTTGAATAATTCTTTCCTCAGTCTTTCCAATCTAGAACCACAGAATGACCTTTAATTTTTGATCCTCACAAGTACAATTTTGTCAGGAATTATCCTGGGTTAGGGGCCAGAAGAGGGAGCAAGGGAGCTATGTACTATGGCTGCCAGGACATTTGAGGAACATTACATCTGGTTGTGTTTAATGTTTGTTATTGATACGGGAGAAGCACTTACATGCGCATTAAATTAATGTCAGGGGAGAGACTGTAGACTACAAAGGCATCTGGAAAAACAGCACAAGCAGAATAACAAGAAGAAAACTCTGTTTTCCTTGGTCAATCATCCTCAGTCTAGTTTCTTACAGGAACATGAAGCAGAAACACTCCCCTCCTACCCCACCCCTGACCACGGAACTTAGAAAACTATTAATTTCAATAAAGGAACATAATACTGTCAATAAGCACAGATCTAATTTTCTTCTCACAGTAACACTTGGAGGAGGTCACATTGGCCTCATATTAAGAGAGAAAGTTGAAGCAAGTGATTTATTCAGGTATAGTAGATAGCATCAGACTCTAAACTGAAACTTGAGGGTTTGAGACATCAGACTCATGTGTTGGCCACACTTTCTGGACTTCTTTGCTTCCAGAGATGTAGAATTCAGAGCAAGGAAATCTAGTTAGGTTTTCTGGCAGAAGACACAAAAAAATATTTTAGAACTATGACCTACTTTGCTTTATAATCCTAAATAGCACTCCTCTAGACTAGCAACACTTGCAAAAGCCAGAAAAAGTTGCCACGCTCGGAGTTTTCATCAAATAAACTACAATTGGAAGAAGTCAGGCAAATGAGATGTATAACATAAAACATAAAGAAATTTTAACATAGTGGGCTTTTCTTTTAAATTCATAACTCATATAATCATTGACTTATATCCCAAACCCATGAAGTCCAAAAGTACCTATTTATTAAGGTCAAAGTCATCAAGAAGACTATAGCAATGACAAAGACTTAACATCAAGGGGCAGGATCTTCTGCTCAGTTTGTAAAGTGCTCACCATGTGAGCCGAAGAACCTGAGTTAAGAGCCTCAGCACCCACCTGTGGCATGGACCAGGGTGGTGGCATGCGCTTGCAGTCCCAGTGCTGAGGAGGCAGAGACAGGGGGAGCCTTGGGCTGGATGAGTTCCAGGTTCACTGAGAGATGCTGTCTCAAGAAATAAGGTTGCCAGCAGTTGAGGAATATAGCCAGTGTCCACCTCTGTCTTCCACAATCATGTGCACACACATGCGCACAAACACAAAAACATGCAACAAACACACAAATACAGAAATAAATCTACCTATCTTTGTTTCTGACTACATGAATAATGCATTGTAAATTATTTAAAGTACTTAAAAGGTTCTGGAGACTTTCTATTCACATTTGAATAGCTGACCACCATTGAAAAGTGACTTTTCTCTGTTAAATTATAAGACATTATTCCTTCCCCATGTGTAACTCAGGGATACTAATTATAAACAATGCATTGCTGTTTGAATGATAGAAGTTAATACACATACATTGCTTTGAACTAGTATCCAGCTAAATCAGTTGACTACCATGAAAAATGCTCATTAGTATTGTTATTAGTATATGTGTATTCTAAAATTAATGATACTATGGTATCCAAATTATATTTGAGAAATGGCAAATGTTTTCCTTGATAGGATTCTTGCTGGTTTTTAATCATTCATGTGTTTAAGATGAAGTGGGCTCAGTCAGTGCTAAAGCCAATGTATTCCTAGCATATCTCTGATACCACCAAGGAAGTCCTTGGTACTATCTATATTCTTTGGAAAATGTAAATCCCAAAGATGAGATAACTTTCAAAGTAATCCCACTGAAGGAAATAAATGTTTATTCTCCCAAAGGTGCTCCCTTTAATGGCTATTATTTCTGAGCTATTCTGGAATTTGCCAGAAGCATTGACAAATATATCCACAATGAGTCAGTAATAAAAAAATCTTCATACATCAAGCAAGTACTCAATTTAGGAAAACAGGCATTTGGAGCCAAGCTTGATGAATAACGTGATTGATTAAGACTGGGTTAATTGAGGTGCTGAGTCTGACTTTGTGAGTGACTCATTAATAGTGCTGAGAACAATTCTAGCATTTTGGGTAATGGCAGCAATTCATGTATGCCAAGTGCTTCACCAGGGACTTTTAATATTGACTCTCACAGGTTCCTGTGGTGATTTCATGGTCTAGGTACACTCTTATTTTAACATATTTTTTGCATTGAGAACTTTTGAATTATTAATGGAAAAAACTCAGTGTCCACCAATTTAAGCATTTTATTTATTTATGCTTGGCTACGTTTATAATCTTCGACCATAGCTATTTAGACATACTGGAAAGGGGTGATAGCTGCATAATCCTGTGTCTACATTGATGCCTCCTGGTTAGGCCAGCCTTTTAGCCACACAGTTGAAGCTGCCTCGCTACAGGCACCACGCTGATAGGGAACGGCAACTCCAGTGGAGCTGAGCGGCCTTGAGAGGTGAGAACGGTTGGTCAGGACACTGGGAGGCTCCGGAGGAGGATTTGCAGCTGCTGCAGGCCTCTTGGAGTGGTCTCCTCTTAGCTGTGCGGGCTGTCCCCTGTCTCCTTCATGCTTCACTCGAACACTTTCATTCTCCAGACAATGGCCGCAGACATCCTTCTTCATGCACAATCCCTGGGAAGTGGATTCATTTTTAATTCTTAAAGCTGTAACTTCAGCTAAGCAGTAGTCTGAAAAATGAAACGTGGTTTAAAAATAGCTCCAACCATTAAGACGTAGTCGTGAACATATCAAGCGCTGTCTTATTTTATTACCTTATTTCCATTGTACCACTTTGTCTTCTGTGACTAGATTTGTAATTACCCTTCCAGTGACCTTCTTCATTGTGGCTCCAATAACAGTGACTTTTCTCATGGGAATTGGGTAGAAGACATCAGATCATGCTCCAAAGCTGTTCATTTCCAGATGGCTGAAGCCAAGTCCTTTTGCCCCTTGCTGAGGAGCAGTTGGGACTGCCTCTGCTGTCTGCAGACTCTTAGGTGACTGGAAAGGAGCCTTCTCTGTGGCCCTTAAAGCCAGAGCAAGCCTTTCTGGGATGCACTGTAGTAAGGCTTTCTTCTCCAGTAGGATCAAAGTCTCCTTCTAAAGTGACATCTCCACAGCCAGACTCAAGCCCACTCTCTTTACTTAAAAATATGTTTATTTCCAGATAAAAAGATGGTCTCAGTTCCTAACAGACGATTTAGAACTAATCTGTCCATCATTTACATATATATTGCATCAGCTGGTATTTGTTTTGACAAGATACAAAGAACTTGGTTTCAAACCGCTTTCTTTTATTATTATTATTATTAAAAATTTTTTATTCATTTAACTACTTACCACAGATCCCCCTCTCTTCCCTCCTTCTGCCCTTCCCCCTTCCCCCCAGCCCCTCCCCTATTCCCTCCTTACCTCCAAGGTAAGGCCTCCCATGTGGAGTCAGCAGAGCCTTGTACATTCAGTTGAGGCAGGTCCAAGCCCCCCTCCCTGCATCAAGGCTATGCAAGGTGTCCCTCCATAGGTAATGGGCTCCAAAAAGCCAGCTCATGCACCAGGGATGGATCCTGATCCTACCGCTAAGAGGGCCCTTAAGCAGATCAAGCTATACAACCGTCTCACTTATGCAGAGGGCCTCGTCCAGTCCCATGGAGGCTACACAGGTGTTGGTCTAAATTTCATGAGTTCCCACGAGTTTGGTTTGGTTGTCCCTGTAGGTTTCCCCATTATGGTCTTGATGCCCTTGCTCATAGAATCCCTCTTCTCTCTCTTCGACTGGACTCCTGGTGCTTGGCTGTGGATCTCTGCATCTACTTCCACAAGTCACAGGAGAAAGGCTCTATGATGACAGTTAGGGTATTCACCAATCAGATTACTGGGGTAAACCAGTTCAGACATCCTCTCCACTATTGCTGGTAGTCTAAGCTGGTGTCATCCTTGTGGATTCCTGGGAACTTCCCTAGCACCTGGTTTCTCCCTATCCCCATGATGTCTCCCTCTATCATGGTACTTCTTTCATTGCTCTCCCATTCCGCCCCTGTTCCAGCTTGACCATTCCATTCCTTATGTTCTCATCTCCCATCTCCTACCATCCACTGACCCACCCCCATCCCCAGTTTACTCATGGAGATCTCATCTAATTCCCCTTACTGGGGAGATCCATGCATCCCTCTTTGGGTCCTCCTTGTTAGTTAGCATCTCTGAAGGTGTGGGTTGTAGTCTGATTATCATTTGCTTTATATCTAGGATCTACTTATGAGTGAATATATACCAGGTTTGTCCTTCTGAGTCTGGGTTACCTCACTCAGGATGATATTTTCTAGTCCCATCCATTTGCCTGCAAATTTCATGATGTCATTTTGTTTGTTTGTTTGTTTTTGTTTTTTTAACTGCTGAGCAGTACTTCATTGTGTATATGTATCACATTTTTTTAATCCATTATTCAGTTGAGGGGCATTTAGATTGTTTCCAGGTTCTGGCTAATATGAATAATGCTGCTATGAACATAGCTGAGCTGTGTGTGGCTGGAGTTTTCTCTTCTGGTCCCGCCAAACCCCGGAGGTCCCTTAGCCCACTTATAAAATAAACACACAGACGCTTATATTATTTAAACTGCTTGGCCATTAGCTCAGGCCTATCATTGTCTAGCTCTTACTCATATTCAGTCCATTTCTATTAATCAATTCTTTACCACGTG